>NC_052619.1:60692149-60695062 GCF_016545825.1 Eucalyptus grandis
ATATGCGCATGAGTGGAGTGGCTTAAACTTGAAATCGTTAGCATTTGGTGGCATGAGAAATTGAATTGGAAATTACCAAAAAGTTCTAAATCGATTTTAATTGAGCAAATTCAATCAAATTTTTTTCCAATATAATATTAAACCTTTTAACAATTTGACAATTCAGTCCATCCGATAAATTTTGGCTGGAAATTACTGACATAAATGTCAAATGTCCTATGTAGCGTCACATGCACTGACGTGGATAATTTTTAATAATATTGTTTTTGAATTTTTATTAATTTTCTCTTCTTTTTTTTCTTTCTATTTTTCATTGTGGTGACAACCCTCGCTCAACCCTTGACGAGGCTCAAGCCCTTGCCAGAGGCCACAATGGTCTAACTCTTACTCGATCTGTGGGGTAGCCCTTACTAGAGACTGCGAGTCGAAGGCCATGCACTACTTTGAGTCGCATAAACAAGCACTATGCTTGCTACTCTTGGAAGAATGCGAACACGCCCGGAAGAGGGAAACTTTACGGCTTAAGACTTGTTCTTGGCTCTATTTCCTATATGCCTGTATTTGTTTGAGGCCAAGTATCACAAAATAGCTTGAATATAAAACTAGGGATTTTGATTTTTAGTGTTTGTATTTAAAATAAGTTGATGGAGAAACATCTCAAAGTATTTTGATGATTCAAAACTATTATTAGTGTAATGTTTATTATGATATTTGCAGATGTTCATGACAATGTATTGAAGACAAAAGTGACATCCATAATGGCCAAAGATCACAAATCTGTCTTTCCACAAACAGCACTAATGGACTTAAAATAAGTTTTTTTTTTTTAGACTTAAAAATAAGTTAATAATGATATTTGTGTCGATGCTGAAGATATCATGTCATTGGTGATGTCATAACAACGTCCATTAGTGGATGATCGGTTGGATAAATAAAAAAAGTTGTTGTCGATTGGATATGCATAGTAAAAAGAATAGGAATATGTCAAAGAACTGGAAAGAGGCTTTTGTTAAAATTGTTAGAGTTATTTGTAACGAGATCGTTAGAGTTATCCGTACAGGATAGCAGCGCAGAACCTACTTTGGGATAGCTAGCTAATGTTCATACGAAAATACTATAGGTAGTTCATCTATGAACAGCTATATGAACGGATTTCAAATGGCTATCTCATTCTCTGAAGCATCCCCAAGGGAAGATTGAGGATGCCTATATAAGAGAAGACATTGAAGGCCGAATGTTAGATGCCTAATACATGAAAACTAAATAGTACTCTGAGATGTACTCTTAGCTGATATTGTTCCTCTCTCTTGTAAACTTCGCTATTGTGTTCTTGCTATCTTGTAATTATGTGAAAAATCACGTGTACAAGAGTGATAGCAGCATCTGACTTCTGACGGTGTGGTCTATCATTTAAAAGGATTAGTGCTTGTTGATTTTAACTTGTTTAGTAGATTACTATTGCAATTTGGCCTGACTAATACTTACTCTATGCAAACAATCAGCTCTAAAGATTTGAAACATCTACTTGACTTGATTTTCATAATAGTTGTCAATTTGTGCAAAATTGTCAAAGTTTACTAAAGCAACTTAAACACCCTCTAAATTGTATTGTTAGGCCCAAGATAAGTGAGCAAACATGGTAGTCGGAGCAAAACATATACAAGTCAAACTTACAAAAGCAAACATAAGCACATATTTACGTATATCAAAAGCTGTTGCATTTATATGCCCATTCTAGTCTTGGGCTACTTATCTTCATTTTCATACATAGTTGATCAACAGGCTGGGGTAGCCTAACTCCTCTAATGAGCTTTTTCCAAAAAGGTAGGCCCATTCTCTTAAGAAGATCCCATGGGATCTACGGAGGAAACAGAAGCCACGAATGGGACCTATGATGTCCCCGTCAAAAATGAGGCACCATGCCTCCTACATGTGAGGAAGTAAGGTGTCTTACCCCTTCTTGAACCCATACGATGGTACAATATTTCCAATAGGTAACATCTCCTTCAACATCTACTATATCGAGTCACGGTGATAACCATATCCATAGGAAGACCGGGACGGATGGGCGGCGGGTCAAAACATCCATCACACACCTAAAACGGTGAAAACGACACAAATGAGTCGACAACTCGGTAAGTAGAAATCCCTAATTCCTCTATAGGAGAATGTCTGTTGTTGATCCTCGTATACAAAATCATCACCCACTTGTCGATAGCAAATCAATAGCAAGGTTCGTGCCTTGCTTTGTTTATGTATATGAAATGCTCTCAATTATCTATGTGCTTTCAAGCATCAAAGACGAAAAGTTAGTGCATAAAGAACAAGCTTTCTAATGATCCATGACTTGCGACCATTACAATCCTAGAATGATGA
Organism: Eucalyptus grandis; assembly: GCF_016545825.1. Taxonomy (NCBI): domain Eukaryota; kingdom Viridiplantae; phylum Streptophyta; class Magnoliopsida; order Myrtales; family Myrtaceae; genus Eucalyptus; species Eucalyptus grandis. Next base: position 60,694,526 of record NC_052619.1, read on the forward strand.
GTGCATCATGCAAAACTCATTCATGCACTAAGTGACCCAATACAATCGTATGCTCAAATTTATGCAAGGACTCAACAACTAATACCAAAACAAACCCAACTTTTGCAAGGCATCAATTTAAGCATCGGTACAAGCATAAGTTCAAGCATTACACGTGCATCGGTCAAGTACCACACGTGGACTTCAATTTCACTCAGTTTTAGTTAGTGAAATCCATTGCCTCTTCCGATATCAACTAGGCATCAATCCCCTCTTGGCAAGCTGGCATTGTCCCAATCCTATTATCGGGACAACATCTAGGGCGACCCCAGTGCATCGACCTCACACAGCCTAGAATCGTCCTCGATCTCAATATCAAGACAACATCCGAGGCTTTACCTAGGCAACAGCAGCATACCCCAACGTCGGTAGTAAGATCCATCGTGTGTCCATGCATCAAATATCAATCAATCTAGTTTTATCTTGATTCATTAGCCGGATGAAAGGCCGGCGTGCCATACAAGGTGAATTAATGAACGACTCTTGTGTCTTACTAGT
>NC_052619.1:61901454-61936148 GCF_016545825.1 Eucalyptus grandis
TATTGTGTTGGTTCACAGATATGTTTGTAATCTAGTTTCAAATCTCTCAAGTTGGGAGATAACCTCATCATACTGCTGGGTTTGAGACAAGACATGGTTGTTCTAAAAGTTTCATATTCAAAACCTAACCCTTCAAGTATGCCAAACATCCCGGTTATATCATTATCAGCTTTCCAATCACATTCAATGATCACAAATAGTTTTAAATTCTCGAAGATATTCACTTAATGGTCTATCTCTTTTTCTACAAGCCTGTAATTTTCCTCTTAACTCAAATTCTTTCACTACAAACTTCTGAGTAAACCGATTTACAAGAGCCTGCCACACCTCGAATGAAGTTTCTAAGCCAATTATCAAACTTAGAATATTCTCTAATACTACACCACTTATCCATGATGAGATTAGTTGATCAGCTTTTATCCAATCCAGGTGATCAAGATTCATCACTTCCCCAATCTCAGTTTGCATCATTTGAGCAGTGGTAATGTTTCACCATTAATAAAGCCAATCGATCTTGACTTTTCGTAAAACCCGCTAAATGCGCTTGCCATAATAGAAAATTCTCTTCATTCAACTTGATTGTAACAAAGTTGGCTATATTCACATGAATAGGAAAAGGATATTTCTGCAATCTGGTTGCCATCCTATATCTTCGTAAAACTTTGAAGATACGAAGAAACAATCAAGTAAACTTTGAAGATCAGCTTACTAAGAATCAATAAGATCTTTGTATTGTCTTGCTCATGTGATCTTCATACAAACTTTCAATAATACATACATTAGATCTAGAACTCCCAGGAATGCTCTGATACCATGAGAAGAAAAAGAATCTAGAAGATAACATGTATATGAGAGAATTCTGTATTCTGTAGTTGCTGAACAATCAATTGCAATACATCAGTTGAACATTTATTTTCATCTTTCTTCTTGTTCAACCTTACAAAGCTTTACTATATGAAGAAGAACAAAAATACAGAGAGAGAGAGAGAGAACTTGAGAAGAACAGAGAGAATTAAGAGAACAGAGATATTCGAGTTTTCAGAAATGTATCACCCTTTATTCATCAGTTTCCTTCAATCCCTTTATACTAAAGCTTAACTACTTAGACTTTCTTTCAAAACAGATTTAACAACTTTAGTAACAAAATGATTAATCTTGGCACACATGCAGCTCCTTCAATAGCTTGATCAACTTATGTTCCTGGTTTTAATCTTTTGTATAGTCGGATTCTTCACAGGGATTGCTAGCTCAGCTTTTCTACGGATCACCAGCTCATATTTTGTTTCTTCGACTTCTTTATAGCTTGCCAGCTTATCTTTCAACTTCACTTCAATCTTGCTCTACTTTTGTTTATTCAGCTGCCTTGTTCAGCTGTAGTTGCAACTCATCTTTCCCTTCTTTTATCATCTTCACTTTGCTCAGCTCCTCTGCTTCTATCAACTTTTTTGTTTTGTGTTTTTAATCTTTGTTTTGTCTCTTTAACACAGAGTACGATCTTATGTGCTTGGACTCGCTCTTGCACACTGATCAATAACGCTAGTACATCATCGTCCTTTTTCAGCATTTTATCAATATTTCGTTCAATGCACCTTATCCTGGTATGAGTGATTGAGATGCCCCCACCTTGACAAAAGGGGAAAAAAGGGGGAGAGGAAAAAAAACAAAACCTCTCACTTTTCCACAAACCCAAATTGGAAAGAGTCTTATTAGCCACTTTTGTGGATGGTCGATGATTTGGAAATCTCTCCAGCTAAGCTACCATCATACTATTTTAAAACAAGACACCTTTTGCAACTAGAACTAGACAATGACCACTTTGTGGTCCCAAGAACCAAGATTTCTATGAGGGTAAGTCAGGTCACACTCGAACTTCTCAATAGCTCCGAATGCGAGGTTGATACGCTCTTTATATGCATATGAGATCCAATTATCAATTAAAAATTTTTGTTTGACTTTCTAAGATAGGGAACCCTCATAAAAATGCCATCAAAAGGACGGACTATCAAATTTAAGAACTAGGTTATGTCTAGTAATCGATATTAAATTTATAATATGATCATATTTGTTATATCTCGTGTTTGGTTCCTATTGAAGTTACAATAAAATCGAATACAAGAAGAATATAATCTAGATAAAATTATTCCATAAAAGATGTAATAAAAATGTGGATAGTATTTTGAATATCCATTATATAAAAATTATTTTTTGAATAACAAAATTTTTTAAATAAATAATATTTTAATAATGTATGAATTCTAATATAAAAATTCAGAATAAAAATAAAATATTTATTCCTATTTCAATTCATTTCTACTTCAATATTTTAAGTATATGAGCATAGCTAAATAAATAATAAAATTTTATTAGAGAATTATGAAATGGGAAAAATAAACAAAAAAAGGAAAGCAATAAAAAAAGAGAAGGAAAAAAATATATTAAAAAAATAAAAATGAAGTGAGCAAAATTATCGTGAGAGGCTTGGCTTGGGTGGTCAGTAAAATCTGGGTAAACTTCAGCTGATGGGGACGGAGGATGGTGGCCGGAAACGAAGAAGAAAATGCAGGTGGGAAAGAACCGGAAAGATGGAGGGAAGAGGAGGGAGAGGGCGATGCTTGGCCCCAGTCGGAGACGCCGGAAAGCTTAGCTTCGGTGCTGGAGACATTGAGAGAGAGAGAGCTTCCGCCGAAGCCCGAAGAGGGGCAGAGCATCAGCATCGGTCACAGCAAACAGAGGAGGGGGCAGAGAGTGAACTGGAGCAGAGGAGAAGGTGCAGAGGGAAGAGGAAAGGGTCAAAAGTGGGCCCCCACTTTGGACACGTGGCGAAGCGGACGTGGAGGTCCAGGACAATGCGATATTTTTCTGGAAAATGACGTTGTCCAACCTTTGCATTTTTCGCCAGGGTGGGCGCCATCTTCTTTCTTTCTTCCCTTCATTATCTCCGGAGCAAGCGCGGCTTGCACCTGCTTATTCAGTAATCAGTCTTGAAGTTTTTACTCGTGCAGCCAAAGTAGACAGGACGGAGACCCTACGTGTGTCGGCACTCTGGAGTGTGTGGCTGGATCTTTACCAGGGAAAGTGGAAAAACTCTCTCTCTCTCTCTCTCTCTCTCTCTCTCTGTGCCCCTTCCACGACCATCCGATTGCATGTGCCAACAAAGAACCAAACCCAGCTAACTTCCAAACCATGGTTTTCCTCTCCGAGGTACTTCTCTTCCTCTCCTCTCTCTCTCTCTCTCTCTCTCTCTCTTCCTCATTACCCTCTTTCAGTTTCCCTGTTGCTGCATTCTTGACCACATTAATTTTTGCTCACTATTGCTAATTCGTTGTCCGTCGTATAGCCACAAGATTTCTGAAATCGAGATAGTATTAAGATACCATTTTGCTTTGAGGGTGCACCTCAAGTTTTAATTTTTTCTTTTTTCCCTTATAGATGCTTTCTCAGTGTCTCTGTTGTTTAATTTGGGCCAAGAATGGACCGTGTGATTCTTTTAGTTTAGAATGTTCCGAGCAACCTTCTGAATGAACCCCCCAAGGTTTCGTGAGCTCGTTTACAAGTGTAGTTCTTGGTGGAGTTCAAATTTCCTAGGTTGCGGAGTTTGGAAAAGGGAAAATAAAAGGGTGCAACCTTTGTATCTGCTATGACATCATCGGTTACTCTCTGGGTTTCGCCTTATTTGGCGTTGAATTCACATCTTAGGCCTCGGTGTAGAGTGCAAGCGAGCAGTTCAGTTGGTGGTGACTCAACAGTGTCATCATCTCCTGAATTGGCTGTGTCAAATGGAGCTCCTTCTGTTGAGGATAGAGAGAAACTTGGTCCTTTGACTGGAGGAAATGGACATGCAGTTTCGAAGATCGAGGTGGTAGAGAAGAAGAAGAAGAAGGTAGAGAAAGAAGCAAAGAAAAGCTTGGAGGTGTTGTGGGACGATGCGTATGGAACTACGAGTGTGAAGGATTATTTTGAGTGCGCAAGGGATATGATTAGGCCTGACGGAGGTCCGCCCCGTTGGTTTTGCCATGTTGAGTGTGGACAGCCTTTAAATGATTCTCCACTTCTCTTGTTTTTGCCTGGTAATGCTTATCTTCTCACTGGAATAGGTGCACAACTGGAATTTTTACTCCAGATTATAAGGAGATGAATGGAACTCTAAGTTCAACAATATGCTTGTAGCTTTTAAGAAGTGATTATACTATAATCGTGCATCAATTGATAACTTTGTGCTATATGTTAGAGGAGCCTCATTTGCTAGTAAAATAATATGAGTATTGCCAAATTATTGATGCATAAGTACTGTTTCCTGCAGGACTTGATGGCACTGGATTAGGCCTAATCTTGCACCATAAAGCACTGGGGAGGTGAGTTTGTATGTTCCATCATTTGGGGTCGTAAATTGCGTTACAAGGGAAAGTAATGACAGACGAGAAGCAATTTTGTTTCTATTTGTACTTATGACCAAGCATTTTAATGCAGAAAACTTAAAACTGCAGGGCTTTTGAAGTTCGATGCTTGCATATCCCTGTTTATGATCGGACTCCATTTGAAGGTGTGGCCCTTTCAAAGCTTTTTAATTGCTTGCATGAGACAACTTAGGGTTGAGTAAAATGTTTTTGAGCTGTGTTGTCAACATGCAAAGGGCTGTGGTGCATTCGTGTCATTTTATGATTCCCACTTTTCTCTCCACTTAGCCCCATATACATGGATATTACCTTCTCTGTCACCTCAAGCTATACACAAAAATCTTTTCCTGCCATTCCATCTCAATGTTATGATGTTATTGATGATGCACACTTCTATATGTGGATTTACAAGCCTTTTAAATGGTGAAGTCTTTCTTCTAAATACTGAAGTAATGTTATAAGAAATGAAATAACATGCAATCCTGACTGAGAACTTGACGAAGAGATTTTGAAATCTCATGTACCTATACACGTTAGGTCTGGTGACATTCGTCGAAGAAACTGTCAAAGCTGAGTATGCCTCATCTCCAAGTAAGCCCATCTATCTTGTTGGAGATTCCTTTGAGGATGCCTGGCACTTGCTGTGGCTGCTCGTAATTCTACCATCGACCTGGTAGTCTTATTAGCGAATCCAGGTGAGTTTTCAGATGGGAAAGCAAGTTATGAATTGGGTCTATCTTTCTGGATTACAAGCCTTCTTTGAGACTCTGAGGAAGTCTGTCATTTTCTCTGTCATGTTAGCTACATCATTTGGCCGTTCACAGCTGCAGCCACTGTTACCTTTATTGGAAGCTATGCCTGATGGACTCCATTTCACAGTCCCCTATCTTCTAAGCTTTGTTATGGGTATGATATGCTACTTTCAAGTTATATGTGGAAAATGATATGTCAGAGTTGTCCATAACAAGGTTTGATTTTTCTTTCTGAATCAGGTGACCCAGTGAAGATGGCAACAGTCAATATTGATAATATGCTTCCCCCAAGAGTGGCACTTGAACAATTGTCTGTCAACCTCACTTCTTTGTTGCCTCATCTCTCAGTAAGTAGCATTTTCTCTGCCAGATATTCGCTTATTTTCTTTCTCATTTAACCTTAATGCTCGGAAATTTACAATAGATGTATAGCAGGCATCTACTAGGCTTGTATTCTAAACTTTTTTTCTTGGTTAGTGTCCTTTGCTGGGCTCTTTTTTGATTATTTGAGACCCGCTATCAATTCCCTGTTTCAGGGTTTGGCTGATATAGTACCCAGGGAAACACTTATTTGGAAACTGAAGTTGCTTAAATCAGCTGCCTCTTATACTAATTCTCGTCTTCATGCTGTCAAAGCTGAAGTACTACTTCTTGCCAGGTTTTTGCTCCTCCACACTTTGTCAAGATGATGACATGATTTTCAGATGTGCACCAATTATTTTTTATTTGCTTTCTGCTTTATTTGGTAGGTCTTATATATGCGCAACCATTTCCAATATCTTCTCTTCTCAATTTTAATATAGTATGGGTTTGATGCTATTGTCATTCTGACTCTTGCTCAACAGCTGGACAAAATAAGCAACCTAATTCCGAGGGTAAAAGTTACAAAAAACCCCAAAACATTCCAACTGCAACACATTTACCCCAACTCTTTTTTGTGATATCGAAAACCTCAAACTTGAACGCATGTGACATATTTACCCCAAATTTGTACCAATGTGGCACATTTACCTAATCCCAAGTTTGTATCCGTGTGATACATTTATCCAAAACTTTTTTTATGACAATTCTGAAACTTAGACCTGCACCACACATTATTCTCTGTCAAGTTTTTTCTCCTTCTTCTTTCCTTCTCCTTCATCTTCACCACTGCCCTTGCTGCCACCGCCTTGATTGTTGCCATCACCACCATGCTCACCGTCGCCAAACCAAGGAAGAAAACGAAGAAGTAAATTTTTTTGAAAAAAAAAAGGAAAAGGAAAACAAGAAAAAAAATACAGCAAGTTGACATATTTTTGCTGTGTGAGTGCCATGTCAGCACCGTTTGCTTTCCATCTTTCATGTAGGCAGCCACATAAGATTTTTAGTAGCGTTCATTCACGGAATTTTGACGAAGAGTAAATGTGTTACAAGGGTATGAGTTTGGAATAAATGTGTCACATGAATACAATTTGGGCCTTTTGCTGCCACGGAAAAAAGTTTGGAATACATGTGTCACACAAGTGCAAGTTTAAGGTTTACGGTGTCACAAAAAAGAAGTTTGGGGTAAATATGTTCTTGTGTGCATAGTTTGAGATTTTTAATGGCCTATTTTCCCTAATTCTGATCTTGTATTGTGAATATACACTGTCATGTAAAGTACTTCTAGTTTAGAAAGCAGGTATATGTCCTTTGGCAATTAGTAGTGGCACACGCATTCATTTGGCTTGGTATTGCTTCATTGTATGGGTAATAGCCATTGCCTGTTTCTATCCGTGAAATAGTTTTGAGATGTCTATCAACAGATTAGTATATGGTACCATGCACAAGCATCACAACATGCATGTATTTATAAATGCATGCACATAATTGTAGATGATGCTGCATGCCCATAGTGTGATTTGAATTAGGAGTTGTTTTTCCACTGGAGAGACAATAGTGAATCAGATTTAAGCATAGTTACAAATTGTTGTGTTTTCTCAAAAGTTTCTATTGATTTAGTGGCAAGGATAACATGCTTCCTAGTCCAGATGAAGCCCAAAGGCTTACAAACTCACTGAAGAACTGCAGAGTTCGTTACTTTAAAGACAATGGGCATACACTTCTATTGGTAGGTGGAATCTATGTTATTTCAATGTTGTAAAGCTTTAGGAGTTACTTGTTCTAAAAGACTTTAAGCTAAGGGAGCTTTTTATGAAGATAGCTCATTGTAAAATATGGTTAAGCACTTAAATTGAGATATCCTTATCATAGGCTTTAACAGTGCTTGTAGTGTAAAAATTAACGCTACAAACTTGTTTGTTAAAATGCATGTTTAATCAAGTTAAGTGTGTATTGTGCATCAGCCCCTCTAATTTAATCAACTAATTTCGAGTTTGTCATATCACTGAATAAACTGATTATAATAAAATTACATTATTTCTAGTGTTGCTAAAATATTTTGAGACTTTGAGTCATCACAATGAATCAATATGATGCGGCTTTTATAATTCCAGAGGCATGCAATATCATCATCTTTCATTGGTCTACTAAGCAAATAGAATTGGCAAGCAGAACATCATAGTGTAATTCTAGTGGCTAATAACGGATTTGAAGCTTAGCTCCTTCTTTAATTTGGAAAGGAGGAAGATGTAAATGCGATCTTGCAATTTTATTTAAGTGAGGTAGTGCTCTTTTTGAATGCTTATCATGATGAAAGTACATCTCTTCAAAATGTCATTCTCCCTGATCATAAACTTAGTATTGGGTTTCAGGAGATTTCATCTATAAAAGACTGCTTTAATTCTCTATATTGTGCTACCTGTTTGTTGACCAGTAATTAGACTGAGATTGCAGGAAGATGGTATTAATTTGCTGACCGTCATCAAAGGTACCCACACATACCGTCGAAGGAGGAGGCATGATTATGTCTTGGATTTCCTGCCTCCCAGTATGTCAGAATACAAAATAGCATTCAATCAAGTAGTTGGGTAATTTTGCAAACATATGCTTCTGCATGTCTCTTATTGCTCTTTCCTGATTGGAGTAGAATGAGTTGTTTCTAGATATGACCTCAACCAGATTCTTTTTAAGCTAGCTGTGACGGCTTAATGTTTCTGTGCTTTCTGAATTGAAACTAGTGTTTTCCTATTTCTTTTAAGTCTTTCAATGAAGATCTAAGTTATTCAGCAGATGTTTCAAACTAGCTAATTGGATTGTGATGTTTTTCGTAGCTGATTCTTGCTACTTCACTTTCTATTTCTCTTGCAACATTTCACTGAATATTGATCTGCAGTATTAGTGCATTATTTTATCACCAGCTGATGCCTGAAATCTAAGGACAAGGCCATTCTTGTCCTGTGATTTGCCAAAGAAGCAGCGGTCATTGATACCAAAAGTTCTTACTTTTGAACGTCATTTGTTGATCGTAAAACATGATCTATTATTACCAATTCTAGTGCTATCTGTGGCCTGATTGAGCCCAGCCCATAATGGATGGATCATACATTTCCACAAATGCTGATTGATTAATTGCAACCAGTCAATCTTAGTCTGATGCTGTGGTCGTATAATTGCAGACTACTTCGCAATGCATCTAGTTCAGTATTATTCTCAACTTTGGAAGATGGGAAGATAGTGAGAGGTCTTTCAGGGGTTCCTTCTGAAGGACCTGTGTTGTTAGTTGGTTATCACATGTTGATGGGACTTGAGCTGTATCCACTTGTTGAAGAATTCTTGAGAGAGAAGAACATTATTGTGCGCGGGATAGCTCATCCAGTGTTGTTCTCTGAAAAAATGGAAAATTCATCTTCTGAATTTAATCTAAATGATTGGTTAAAAGTATTTGGAGCAGTTCCTGTATCCGGAAGCAACCTCTTTAAATTGCTTTCAACCAAATCTCATGTTCTACTTTATCCTGGTGGTGGACGCGAGGCTCTCCATAATAAGGTGTGTAAGTACCTTACATTCAGTTCAATTATTTCTCTTGTGCAGTGTGACTACTGGATCTGATCTTGTTTTAACCCAATTGGTCTTATTGTAATTAGACAAATATTCTGAAACATAATTTTCCAAAAAGAATTTCCATGTGTGGAGGCTAAAAGGTAAGAAGTTCTTTTACAGCATAAGTTTTACAAGTGAAGATGTAAAGCCATGAGGAGAAGGAAAATTCATAACGGCAGCTGGGCAGTGGTTGTGGTGGCGATGTCAGATACTGTAGCCAATTAGCTCATATGGTGGGGGTAGTGGTGGCAATTGCAGTTGGTGGCAACGGTCTAGCTGATGGTGGTGATTGGGGAGTGGGTGGTTGAGAACACATTTTTTGTTAAGGGGGTTAAGCACTAGATGTGAGTGTAATATGTGGATATTGACAGTTTCTCTTCGGAGGCAAATTTTCAGTTGAACATAGTAAGGAGCGTGAGTAATTTGGTCTTGCATTGCCTCTTGGAGGGTTCATTTCCAGAGGTTTTACATGCAGCGATTAAAGAGTTACTCATATTCACTTATAATCTGTTGTTTGTGCATCTTTACAATAATATAATTTATGCCTCGTAAAGTTTGCCTCACCTCTATCATCTTCCATTTGCAGGGTGAAAAATACAAGTTGTTCTGGCCTGACCAACCAGAATTTGTGAAAATGGCTGCAAGGTTTGGCGCCACAATAGTACCATTCGGAACCGTGGGAGAGGATGACATCACAAATGTAAACTAGCTCTATATCTGCACTAATGTTTGGTATTTAGCTCTTGACTCTTTGCAGAGATTTGGAATTTAAAACTTGCAAAGCATTTTATTTCAACTTCTGGGGTTTGACACTATTGTACATACCAGTCACCCCCTCTATTCCTTCTGCTTTACACCTTCTGCAGAGTTCGAGTTTAATCTTTCAAGTATTTTCAGCTAATTTAGTTAATTCCATGCATGGTTGTATAAATTTGGCTGAATCGTATGCAGTTTTGATGCATCTGTCTTGGTGAACTTTTGCATTGACCATTGCTGTCTATTATTTTTAATTAAAGCAACTGAAAACAAGCCTCCCTCTTTATATGTACTTCTGCATTCCATTCTGACAATTTGTTTTTATCACTTTGAATGGGCAGTTGGTACTTGATTACAATGATCTGATGAAGATTCCATTTGTCAATGACTACATCAGAGAATCCAGTCGCGACGTTATACGAGTGAGGTAGCTCCCTTACCCATGACCTTCAAAAGATTTTGTGTGCAGATTTTCTGTGGATGGCCTTGGAAATCAGAAAATCTCTTAGCATATTGTGAAATTCTTCCTGACATTGATATGAATTCTGTCCTGTTTTTTAGGGAGGGTATGAGCGGAGAGGTCGCCAATGAAGCACTTTATATTCCAGGGATTTTGCCGAGGATACCTGGCCGCTTCTACTATCTGTTTGGGAAGCCCATAGAGACGAGGGGGAGATATGAATCACTGAAGGACAGAGAAAACGCAAACGAGTTGTACTTGCAGGTAAAATCTGGAGTGGAAAGCTGCATCGCGTATTTGCTCAAGAAGCGAGAAGAGGACCCTTACCGAAATATATTCGATAGAACCGTACATAAAGCGTTACATTCTCCTCTACACGAAATTCCGGCATTTGAGCCATAATAATGGGTAGTGGTTATCCAAATAATTTGGGCCTTATATATTTCATTTAGAGTGACATAAAAATTTGTGGACACCATTCGGGTATATCTAATTTCCGGTTCTGTTCTTATTTAAGAGTAACTCCTGAGCTGAGTTCTGATTATAATCTGCTCATCCTTATAAATTCCGAAAATTTTAGTTCATTGGGGCAGAAATTTAATTGCTTCTAACCTGTGGACCTTAATTCCAATCTTGAAAGATACATATGAATCTAAGATAGGTTTAGAGTTATGCACTCTTGAAGGCACCGGCATTAAAGCTCAGTTTCCAACTGCTTTGGCATCTGTTCTTTCCTTCTTTCTGGTTGAATGAATATCAGCATTCACAGGTGAGAGTAGCATTATGATTAATAAGAAGTCTTCTGTCTGGCCTCGTCAAAAGTGCGGACTGTTGAATTATGCACATGATTATCCTGTCACGGACTCCCATTTGCATTTAACAGAACGTGTTTGGGGACCGTGGAACAAGGTGGTGTACTTCTCCCTTAATCGAGTGCTCGAGCAAGATTCCTCAATTATCTTTTCTTTTGGTGAAAAAAATTCCAAGAAGTAGCACGTGATGCGACACTTTTTCAGACAACATACTTGAATCTTATTCCTTCTGCCGAATGCTAGAAGAACTTCTATAAAAGAAGAGGATGACATTTCTACGATCAAACATGAGGGGAAAATAAACAACTTCAAAACAAAGCAATTTCCAAAATGCTGCAAAATAAAACAATACCCAGAAAACAACATAGTACAATCTGTAGTTATAGAATGCTCTAATTCCAGAAGACTAGATCTGTCACGGCATAAAAAATAATCAGTAGCCAATCATTAAAACCGTTAGTGATGGGTACACTCCAAAACCTTTCCCTAAAACACTATGGCTTGTAGTGTGCATATAAGTTTGGCATTCTCAACACCATTGCCATATGAAGACAATGACAACATATTGAACCACCACAAACGAAACATCTTTAAGGAACTTGCAAATTTAGATCTAGATTGGGAGGGGAAAAAAAGGCTCACAAATTTAGATCTAGATGTAAATCGTGAAAATAGAACTTCCACTAAATTTTTAAGAAGTCATACAATCACGTCTCAAGAATCCTACTGGCTAAACTGGTGACGATGTTCTCACAAATTTTCAACTGCAAATAAATTTATTCATCACAATGAGCAAAGAAAAGCAGCAACAAGATGCGAAAGAAGACACCAAATGAGACCGAAAAAAGACTTTTATATTAGATCGGGGGAGAAAAAAGCCAGGAAAATCAAACGCTAGAAAAGAAAGACAGGTTCTTAGCTTCAGAAATTAAAGTTGAGAGCCAGTAGGTGAAGTTTGTTTGAGGGAGAGTTCTTTGGGACAGTGAGAGAGTCGATCCTTTTCTTCACAAATTCCTTTAACTCAAGTGAGCTAATCCACACGCACTTTGCATTAGGATGACACTCCTTAAAGTGAGAGTTCTAGTAGTTTTAGCCCAAGTAAGAATCCTTCTAAGACTCTAGTCTAACTTATGGCGGGTTATGGTTTACTCTTATAGAATCTATCACCCCTATGATGGATTCAATCCACGGAAAACTGGAAAGAGCCACTACTCCGAGCAGCCGTGCGGTCCAGCCTGATGATGTGGAGGGAAGAAGATTTATTGCTGGTGACCTTCGTCAAAACACGGGGACCTATGTCATGAAAATAGAAACAACCGTTCAAAGGCGTCCAACCATCTACGTTCTCTGAATATTACAAGCAATGCTCTCCACTGTACGAGCACCGCCCGAGCTTATGAAGTATTCAGTGGCAGGCTGAATGGGCCTTCGATCTTGAGCAATGACCGGCTGCCTGTGGTTGGGGCTTTCTCCAACAAGATCTAAAATGAAGCGAGCCAACCTTCTGGGTTCAGCACTCCATGGACCCCGTACCAACTCAGGCTACCTGTCCCTGCCCGTTATAATGATAGTGACCATGAGAAGGAAAGGCACAAGCTTGTTACCAATAGCATTAAGGACGAAGAACGTGATCGTGGTGACCTTAAAGCTGATAAAATTCTGAAACCACTGGTGACAACAGAAGCTAGTAATGGCGCTAGGCCTGTTCATCCAACCGGGTCGATGCTACCAAGTCACCATAACTCGTCTGAGAGAGGGCGAACCATTTAACCCCATGGATGATCATGACCGGAAGTCGGGAGAGGCATGGTCCTAGTATGGGGCTCAGCCCACCAATGAACCGCATAGGCACGGGATCCTCCTTCTGTGGCCACGGGTGGCTCCAAAACTTTATCACCCTTAAGGTCACCGCGAAGGGGAACTTCATCCTTAATGGCATTGATAGAAGGTGGTTCTGTAGCTGGGCCTGGCCATCCAACAGGTCCATGCTACCGAATTATTATAACTTGTTGAGAGAGGAGAGAGGACCATTCAAGGCGTGGTCATGATATGGGGCTTGAACCTATGAATGAAATAGGTAAGAAAATGAAGGATCAATACCAACTATTCTATAAGCTTAAATTTTTAGAGGAACGTAAAATTCAACATTTAATTATTCTATCACTTTTCTTCCCACTTGGTCTGGTCTTTTCGCCTAGTATTAAGGATGTAAATATTTCAATGGGAAAGTAAGGGACCTGAAAACATTCGAATTTAGGATATTTTGCTTTGATATCATGTGATATTTTATAAAAGTATGATTGATTATTTTAAAAGTTTAAGTTTTTTGAAAAAATGTGGTTTAATATCATGTTAATACAATTCCCAAAAGATACTCGATTCCCGCAACAATCCACAGCAAGGAAGCCGGAAGGCGATTTGAGAATGTCAACCCTTGCCGTTTGCGACAGGTTTCACAGCCACTGTTGACAGTCGGGAGGCTGCGGTGAGGTACAAGGGACAGTTTGCGCGAACTGGATGCCGAGGAGAACAAGCAGATCAGTGTGCGCGAGAGGGAGCTGATTGTACTGTAAATTTTATTTCCATGGAGAAGAGATTACAGACTGGACTTGCATTATGGGGCATTGTTTCTCCAAACCACAGCTGGGATACTACTTCTAGCTTCTCCTGTTTTTTTCTGGGGTCAGATTCGTGGTGACTTTTGGCCGGCCAATTAGCTCAGGTCTTATTCTCTTAACTTGCTCTTTTTCGAGAAAGCGACCCTGCTTTATGCTGTTAGTGGAAATATTCAGATTCCCTTACATTAATTAATGACTTTCATGTGCATACTACATACGGCCACATTATGAATGGTGCTACATGTTAACAAGTACAGGACAAGATTGTTAATTTGTATTAGGTGACAAATTTCCAACCCATTGATGCGTCTCTCTTAAATTTTAGTATGTCATTTTGTTTATGGTTTTAGACGGGACAATGACAATCTTTCGACAAAATCTAGAGGAAGTCGCGGTTATTCCAAGAGCCAGATGGCGACATCTTCAAGCCTAGGAAAAACCGAGAAAAGAAACGAAGGAAACTTACATTGGATTTTTGGCTCCATGTATTCAGCTGGATAGGGAAAGACAAGACATGAATTTGGCATTCAACCAAAAAAAAAGAATCATTTTTTGTTCGGCAATTCTTGTTTTATTGAAAGTCCAAACAAGTGGTCTTAAAAACTTTTTCGTTTCTCTTCTACTGTCATTTTGTATAGGCCCACTTTAGCATCGATGACAATGAACTTTTTTTCTTTTCTAAGATGGAAAAGCCAACGCTAGATTAGCCAAGACTCGATGACTCGCCGGCAATTCTAGAGATATGGTCCCACGGATATTATTAAAAATATCGTCTCATTTTCTGTTCTAGAAAATTTTCTTGAGAAAAAGAAGAAAATTATTTCATGATCCCACAAGAAGAGGATTTTCTATTCTAAGAGCTTTCTTAAGGATGAAAATGCCAAACGTTTAAACTTAATCAGGACTCAATTTTTGACTGAACATGAGATCGCTTGCATATGTGGAGTATTAAATTGGTATGGTCTGTCTAGACCATATATATATGCTCCTTATTTGCTAAGTTGAAATCGAGAGATTTAAAGAGAGTTCTTTTTCTTCTTCTTCTTTTTTTGTTAGAGCTATATTTAAAAAATAATTAAATAAAACTCAAATGTGATTTAAAAAAGGCCACTCACAAAAAAAATTTCTTAGAAATTCTTTTAAGCTCCTATCCTTATGCAATAAGGGTTACAAGTATACTTTTTTTTTTTATGACGATGGAACCCCGTAAACAATCGCGCCACCAAAGCGATGGTCAAATTTCTTGTGACGGTCGATGATGTGGTCATCTATGCTTGAACCTACCACTTTTAAAATACGCTTAAACCTCAAAATTGTACCTTGTATGGAGAAAGATTAGATTCAAATAATATAATATAATATAAATGTGAAAAACCTCCCCTCAGGATTCGTCAGATGAAAACCTACCAAGATAATATAATATTAATTCATTTGCGCGTGCTCAGATGGAAGTACCCTACCAAGCCTCATGGATGGTCAAATATTCTTTTTTTTGTTTTTAAACAGACCTTTTTTTTGTCCGATGATGTGGTCATCGGGGTTAGATGGCTTGGGAACAAAAAGAAACAAAGAGTGATTTTGTAGTTTAGGAAGGTTTTTTTTCTTTTCTTTTAGATAGTGAAGGAGGTGAGAATGTACAAAATTGTGCACTGAACATATGGAGAAAGATTATGATATGTATAATATAATATAATATAAGATAAGATAATATAATATAAATGTGAAAACCTACCGAGCCTCATGGATTCGTCAGATGAAAACCTACCAAGATAATATAATATTAATTCATTTGCGTCTTTTGATATAATATTTAGCTTTTGAAATTTAAAATTAAGCGTGCTCAGATGGAAGTCCGCTACCAAGCCTCATGGATTCGTCAATTAATGACGGGCGAACTTTTGATATTTGGATAACCTCGAAAGGCTCAAACCGGTCGTCTTTTTTGCCACGGTGGTCTCCATCTTCCCACTGTTTTCATTATCTCCAGAGCAAGCGCGCCTTCCACTTCTTTTACAGGAATCAGTTTTGAACCTTGTCAGTCGGTACTCTGGAGCGTGTGGGTAGAGCTCAACCAGGAAAAATGGGAACACACACCTGACGCTATAGAGCTCTCTGTCCCCTCCGCAACCATCCGATTTGTTGCCAGTGCCAACAAAGAGTCAGACCCAGCTAGCTTCCAAACAATGGTTTCCCTCTCAAATACTTTTCTCTCTCTCTCTCTGTCGTCACCCCCTTTCAGTTTCCTCGTTGCTGCATTCTTTTCCACATTAATTTTCACTTATAATTTATTTGCTCCATTTGTTGTCCATGGTATAACCACAAGATTTCTGGAATCCTGATAGTATTAGGATACCATTATTCATTTTAGATGCTTTCTCAGTGTCTCTGTTATTTATTTTGGGCCAAGAATGGAATGTGTGATTGTTGTGGTTTGGAGTGCCCCGAGGAACCTTCTCACTGAACTCCTCAAGGCCCCTCGGTGACTTAAATAGGAGCTCTTTTACAGGTGTAGTTCTTGGTGGAGATCAAGTTTTCTAAGTTGCAGAATTTGAAAAAGGGAAAAAAAGGGTGCAATCTTTGTATCATTGCTATGACATCATCAGTTATTTTCCGGGTGTCGCCTTATTTGGCATTGAATTCGCAATTTAGGCCTCGGTGTAGATTGCAAGCGAAGAGTTCAGTTGGTGGTGACTCAACAGTGTCATCATCCCCTGAATCGGTTGTGTTGAATGGAGCTCCTCCTATGGAGGAGAGAGAGAAAGTTGGTCCTTTGACTGGAGGAAATGAATATGCAGTTTCGAAGATTGAGGTGGTTGAGAAGAAGAAGAAGGTGGAAAAAGAAGCCAAGGAAAGCTTGGCGGTGTTGTGGGATGATGCGTATCGAACTAAGAGTGTGAAGGATTATCTTGAGTTAGCAAGGTTTATGATTAGGCCTGATGGAGGTCCGCCCCGTTGGTTTTGCCCTGTTGAGTGTGGACATCCCTTAAATGATTCTCCAGTTCTTTTGTTTTTGCCCGGTAATGCCTTTCTTCTCACTTGAATGGGTGCAAAGCTGGAAATTTTATACCAGATTCTAAGGAGATGACTGGAATTCTAGTTTCAACAATATGCTTTTAGCTTTTAAGAAGTGATCATGATGTAATCGTGCATCATTTGATAACCATGTGCTATATGATATAGGAGCCTCATTAGTGATATGCAAGTGAAATAAGACTAGTATTGCCAAATTATTGATGCACAAGTACTGTTTCCTGCAGGACTTGATGGCACTGGATTGGGTCTCATCTTGCACCATGAAGCACTGGGGAGGTGAGATTGTATGTTCCATCATTTTGGGGTTGTGAATTGCGTTACAGGGGAAAGTAATGATGCACAAGAAACAATGTTTGTTTCTGTATGCCATTTGCACTTATGACCACGCATTTTAACGCAGAAAACTAAAATCTGCAGGGCTTTCGAAGTTCGAAGCTTGCATATCCCTGTTTATGATCGGACTCCATTCGAAGGTATCACCCTGCTCCTTTCATAGCCTTTTAATTGCTGTGCATGAGACAACAACTTTGGGTTGAGAGGAATGTTTTTGAGCTGTATTGTGAACATGTAAATATCTGTGGTGCATTCATGTCATTTTACAATTCTTCCTTTTCACTCCATTAAGTCCCATATGCACAGATATTACCTTGTACAACAGTCCAGCCCTGCCGTTCCATCTCAAACTTATGATGTTATTGATGATGCATACATCTTAACGTGGGTTTACAAGGCTTTTAAATGGTGAAGCCTTTCTTCTAACATTTTAAGAAATGAAATAGCTCGCAATACTAACTGAGAACTTGACAAAGAGATTTTGAAATTTCTTGTATTTATACATGCTAGATCTGGTGACTTTTGTCGAGAAAACTGTTAAAGCTGAGTATGACTCATCCCCACATAAGCCCATTTATCTTGTTGGAGATTCCTTTGGAGGATGCCTGGCACTTGCTGTGGCTGCTCGTAATCCTACCATTGACCTGGTAGTCTTATTAGTGAATCCAGGTGAGTTTTCAGATAGGAAAGCAAGTCATGAGTCGAGTCTATTTTTCTGGATTACAAGCCTTCTTTGAGACTCTGAGGAAGTATGTTGTTTTCTCCGTCATGCTAGCTACGTCATTTGGCCGTTCACAGCTGCAGCCACTGTTACCTTTACTGGAAGCTATGCCTGATGGACTCCATTTCACAGTCCCCTATCTTCTAAGCTTCATTATGGGTATGATATGCTACTTTCAAGTCTATGTGGAAAATGATGATATGTCATACTTCTCTCAGAGTTGTCGATAATAAGATTTGAATTTTCTTTCTGAATCAGGTGACCCAGTGAAGATGGCAACAATCAATATTGATAATATGCTTCCCCCGAGGGTGGCACTTGAACAATTGTCTACCAACCTCACTTCTTTGCTGCCTCGTCTCTCAGTAAGTAGCATTTTCTCTGCTGGAGATTTGCTTATTTTCTTTCTCGGTTATCTTTGCTGCTCAAAAATTTACAATAGATGTATAGCAGGCTTCTACAAGGCTCATATTTTAATCCTTTTTCTTGGTTTATATTCTTTGCTGGGCTCTTCCTTGATTATCTTAAGCCTGATAATCAATTTCCTGTTTCAGGGTTTGGCTGATATAATACCCAGGGAAACTCTTCTTTGGAAACTGAAGTTGCTTAAATCAGCTGCCTCTTATGCTAATTCTCGTCTTCATGCTGTCAAAGCCGAAGTGCTAGTCCTTGCCAGGTCTCTACTCTACTCATCCACACTTTGTCAAGATGATGACATGATTGTCAGATTGCATGGAACCACATGATTTTTTATTTGCCTTCCACTTTATTCAGTTGCTCCTATATAACTATGCAACCATTGCCAATATATTCTTTTCTTTACTCTTACTATAGGTTTTGATGCTATTGTCATTCTGACTCTTGCTCAACAGCTGGACAAAATAAGCTGCCTAATTCTAATCCTATAGTATGAGAATCCACTGTCATGTAAAGTATTTCAGGTTTAGATGAGCAGGTATATGTCATTTGGCAATTAGTAGTGGCATAGGCATTCATTTGGCTTGGTATCTCTTCATTGTATGGGTAATGGCCATTTTCCTGTTCCTGTACATGCATAGTTTTGAAGTTTCTATGAGCACATTAGTACATGATACCATGCATGAGCATCACAACATGCATGTAACTACACAAGTATGCTGATAATTGTAGATATGTAAATGCATTTGCACACATGATCATCAATTGGGCGTTGTTTTTCCACTGGAGACACAATAGTGAATCAGATCTAAGCATACTTACAAATTGTTGCATTTTCTCAAAAGTTTCTATTGATTTAGCGGCAAGGATAACATGCTTCCTAGTCATGATGAAGCCCGAAGGCTTACAAACTCATTGAAGAACTGCAGAGTTCGTTACTTCAAAGATAATGGACATACACTTCTATTGGTAGGTGAAATCTATGTTATTTCAACGTTGTAAAGCTTCAAGAGTTACTTGTTCTAAGATACTTTAAGCTAAGAGAGATTTTCATGAAGAAACCTTATTTAAAATTTATATATATATTGGTCAGAACCTTATTTAAAATATTGTTAGGCACTTAAATTTAGATATCCTTATGATAGGCTTTGACAGTGCTTGGATAGTAAAAATTAACACTACAAACTTGTTTGCTGAGATGGAAATCTCATGTTTAATCAAGTTATGTGTGTATTGTGCATCAGCCCCTCTTATTTCATCTACTAATTTCAGTTGGTCATATCAATGAATAAAATAATTATAATAAATTTACTTACTATTTCTAGTTCTGCTCAAAATATTTTGCGACTTCTAGTCATCACAATGAACCAATTCGACTGCAGCACTCATAAGTCCAAAGCAGGCAATGTCATCATCTTTCATTGGTCTACTTAGCAAATAAAATTGGCAAGCAGAACATCATTGTGTAATTCTAGCGGCCAATGACAGATCTTAAGCTTAGCTCCATTGAAGATACGGAAAGGAGGAAAATAATGCGTTCTTGCGATTTCATGAAATCTATAATCCCTCTCATGGTGTTAGCTTTTTTATTTGGGTGAGGTAGTGTTTTTTTAATACTTATCATGATGACAGTGTGCGGTTCTTCAAAATGTCACTCTCCCTCATCATAAACTGAGCATTGAGTTTCAGGAGATTTTATCTATAAAAGACTGCTTTATTTCTCTATATTGTGCTGCCTATTTGTCAACCAGTAATCAGACTGAGATTGCAGGAAGATGGTATTAATTTGCTGACCATCATCAAAGGTACCCACACGTACCGTCGAAGGAGGAGGCATGATTATGTCTTGGATTTCCTGCCTCCCAGTATGTCAGAATACAAAACAGCATTCAATCAAGTAGTTGGGTAATTTTGCAAACATATGCTCCTGCATGTCTCTTATTGCTTTTTCCTGATTGGAGTAGTACGAGTTTTTCTAGATATGACCTCAACCATA
Source organism: Eucalyptus grandis (assembly GCF_016545825.1). Classification (NCBI taxonomy): domain Eukaryota; kingdom Viridiplantae; phylum Streptophyta; class Magnoliopsida; order Myrtales; family Myrtaceae; genus Eucalyptus; species Eucalyptus grandis. The sequence goes on from NC_052619.1 coordinate 61,921,707, forward strand.
TTTATTTTAAGCTAGCCATGATGGCTTAATGTTTCTCTGCTTTCTGAATTGAAACTAATGTTTTGCTGTTTCTTTTAAGTCCGTTTATGAAAATCTAAGTTATTCAGCAAACGTTTCAAACTAGATAATTGAATTGTCATGTTTTTGGTATCTGATTGTTTGGTACTTCACTTTCTGTTTCTTTTGCAACATCTCCTTGAAAATTGATCTGCAGCATCAGTGCATGACTTTATCACCCGTGATGCCAGAAGATCTCAGGGTGAGGCCATTCTCATCCTGTGATTTGCCAAAGAGGCATCAGTGGTTGATACCTAAAGTTCTTAATTTTGAACGTCATTTGTTGATTGTAAAACACAATTTGTTATTACACAAAATGGAATTGATTATACCTTTCCGCAAATGCTGATTCATTAATTGCAACCAGTCAATCTTAGTCTGATGCTGTGGTCGGATATATGCAGACTAGTTCGCACTGCTTCTAGCTCGGTATTATTCTCGACTTTGGAAGATGGGAAGATAGTGAGAGGTCTTTCAGGGGTTCCTTCTGAAGGGCCGGTGTTGTTAGTCGGTTATCACATGCTGATGGGCCTTGAGCTGTTTTCACTTGTTGAAGAATTCTTGAGAGAGAAGAACATTATTGTGCGTGGGATAGCTCATCCGATGTTGTTCTCCAGCAAAACTGAAGATTTATCTTCTGAATTTGGTCTAATTGATTGGGTAAAAGTATTTGGAGCAGTTCCTGTGGCCGGAAGCAACCTCTTTAAGTTGTTGTCAACCAAATCTCATGTTGTACTTTATCCTGGTGGTGCACGCGAGGCTAATCATAACAAGGTAAGCACCTGACATTCAGTTCAATTAGTCCTATTAATAATGTAATCAGACAAATCTTTTGAAAAATAATTTTCAAATAGAGTTTCCGTGTGTCGAGGCTATAAGGTTAGAAGGATCTTCCACAGCATAAGCCTTCTGAGCGAAAATGTAAAGCCATGTGGAGCAGGAGAATTCATAATGGCTGCAGGGCAGTGGTTGGGGTAGCGATGTTAAAGACTGTAGCCAATTAGCTCATATGGTGGTGGTGGTGGTGGTGGTAGTGGTGGCAAATGCAGTTGGTGGCGAGCGGTCTAGCCGATGGTGGTGACGGAGGGTGGATAAGGAGCTAAGCTTTATATGTATTAAGGAGCACCAGTAATTTGGTCTTGCCATTGCCTCCTAGGGTGTTTGTTTTCGGAGGTTTCATGTGTATTTCATTATAGGGTCACTTGACTTCACTGCTAAGCTTTTGCTCGTGCATTCATACAATCAAATTATGTCTTGTAAAGTTCACCTCAGGTCTATCTTGTTCCATTTGAAGGGTGAAGAATACAAGTTGTTCTGGCCAGACCAACCGGAATTTGTGAGAATGGCTGCACGGTTTGGCGCCACGATAGTACCATTTGGAACCGTGGGAGAGGATGACATCACAAATGTAAGCTAGATCTATTTCTACATCAAAGTTTGGTATTTAGCTCTTGACTCTCTGCAAAGGTTTGGAATTCGAAACTTACAGAGCATTTTATTTCTACTTATGGGGGTTTGTCACTATTTTGCATCCCAGTCAACCCCTCTATTCCTTCTGCTTTACACCTTCGGAGTTCAAGTTTAATCTTGCAACTATTTTCAGCTAATTTAGTTATTTACGTGCATTGTTGTATAAATTTGGCTGAAACGTATACAGTTTTGATGCATCTCTCTTGCAAACTTTTGCATTTACTATTGTTGTCTATTATTTTTAATTAAATGAGCCATGAGCGAGTCTGAGAATTGAAAATGAGCCTCCCCATCTATATGATGTACTTCCGCATTCCATTCTGACGATATGTGATCATTACTTTGAACGGACAGATGATACTTGATAATAATGAAGTGATGAAGATTCCATTTGTCGGCGACTACATCAAAAAATATAGTCGCGACAACATACGAGTGAGGTAGCTCCCTTACCCATGACCTTCAAAAGATTATGTGTATAGATTTAATATGGATGGCCTTTGAGATTATAAAATCGCTTGGCATACTGTGAAATTCTTCTGACATTGACATGAATTATGTCCTGTTTCTTAGGGAGAATGAAGCAGTTTCAGTTCCAGTGCTTTTGCCAAGGATACCTGGCCGCTTCTACTATCTGTTTGGGAAGCCCATAGAGACAAGGGGGAGATATGAATCACTGAAGGACAGAGAAAATGCAAACGAGTTGTACTTGCAGGTAAAATCTGGAGTGGAAAACTGCATCGCATATTTGCTCAAGAAGCGAGAGGAGGATCCTTATCGAAATATAGTCGATAGAACCGTACATAGAGCATTACATTCTCCTTTACACGAAATTCCAACATTTGAGCCCTGATAATGCTTGGTGGTTGTCCAAATATTTTTGGCCTTACGTATTTTATTTAGAGTGACAAACATTTGTAAACACCATTCGTGTGTATCTAATTTCCAGTTCGGTTCTTATTCGAGAGTAACTCCTGAGCTGAGTTGCTGATTATAATCTACTCGTCTTTATAAATTCCACCAAAGAAATTTTAGTTCATTGGGGCCAGAAATTTAATTACTTCTGACCTGTGGTTCTTAATTCCAAGCTTTGATAGATTTAGAGTTATTACTTAAGGCACAGACATTAAAGCTCAGTTTCCAACTACTTTAGCATCTATTCTTCCTTTCTTTCTGGTTGAATGAATATCAGCATTCACATGTGAGAGTAACATTAAGATTAATAAGAAGTCTTCTGTCTCACCCTGACGAAAGTGCGGAATGCTTGGTCTGAAGATTTTTGCATTTATGCAAAGTCTTTAGGCAAAAGCCAACTAAAACACACCCTTGATTTTGAGACGTTATGGAGCTATTTTCTGATATAGTTCGTCAATCTTAGTGCCCTGGCTTTCAGATATGCTTTAAGAATCTGGTTATAATTTTTTTGAAGTTTCTTTCTTGAGAAATTTTAAGTAGTGAACTAAACAGATCTTAAGAAGACATCATCGTGGCAAACCAATTTTCTTTTCAAAATATGAAGGAGACAACACCATGGTGACGACCAGACAATTTCCTTTTTTGTCGTTAAGATTTTCTAAATAATTTTTTAATGCCAAAACATAAAGCAAATACCATATTTCATTCACCAAAACAATCTCATTGAATTTAGTCTCACAAAACTTTTATAAACATGTACCATTGATTCTAATGAAGGAGTTGAGGCAGGTTATTTAAGTGGGTATGGATTTTGAGGAGTTGGGTTGAATATTTGTCAGTACAAATGTAAATAGATCCCTATGGATTAAAATGGATCAATCTCCTTTCAACCTGAACCTATCACGTGAAATCCTAGCTCACGACCCAACTCGAGCACCCAATGTCCCTCACTGACTCAGCGAGTTGATCCATGGAGTTGCTCATTTTTTAAAAGGCAACTGTCTAAGAGAAAAATTTCTAAGAATTGGGGTTGAGGGTGGTTGGGGTATGGGTTTCTAAAATGCATTGCATGAAAACTAGTCAATACGGTTAGAATGATCAATTTGAGTTGAATCCTTTTCCATATGATCCAAACACAATCCAGCTATCCATTTGACTGGCCTAGAATGACTTCCTCAAGATGTGGGAAATTTCTAGAGCCAAAAAGGAAAGGAAAACAACCCATCATGAGAAGTTGTCAATGACCTTCAGGTGCATGATGCATTGGGCCGCCCTACCAATGGTGCTAAGTGTTAACGATTACCGGACAAGGCTGTTAATTTGGGATAGGCGGCATAGTTTATTCCTCTTACTTTAATATGTCAATGGGAGAATGACATTCTTCTGACAAAATATAAGGAGTAGGAGAAATCTAAAAGAAATAACGGTGATTTCAATGGTCGGATTGTGACATCTTCAATGTGCAACAACCTAAGGTGATAGCAAAATGCATGACATGAATTTGGCATTCAATCAAACATAACCGGTTTGTGTTAGGCAATTCTTATGTATTAGATCTTGTTCATATGTCTCACGTACTGTCATTTTTTGTTCAGACCCTCTTCAGCATTGATGACAATATTGTTTTTTAAGATGGAAAGTCAACTATAGGTTAGCCAAGAATTGATGACTCATCGGCAACCCTTGAGATATGCTCCCACATATGATCGTCCTTGATCTCATCTCATTGTCTTTAATCGAAAAATTCAACAGACAAAAATGGAAATAGTTCCAAATTTTCGGAAGAAGTGGATATTCTATTCCTAAAAGCTCTTTTTAAGACAAAAATGCCAAATCTTAACATGGTCTAGACTAATATGTTGATCCAAACCCAAGGTCGCATGCATGTGTGCAAATCTGCATGGTACATGTCGACCGTATAATACTATCCGCACCGTTAAGCCAATATTAAAACGCAGCTGAACGACTTTAGAAAGGTGGCCTCTTGTCATTTGTTTGAGAAATTCTTTTGGGGTCTTTTTTTTTTTTTTTTTTTTTTTGGCAGTAAATGCTATGTGTAGTATGAATTCTTTTAATTAGAACGAAGAAGTAAATTTTTCTCGTTAAGGGTATATGTTAAATTTGTTAATGACAAGCGAGCTTAAATAGTGTGAACATGGACTGAATGGTGCCAACGGAATCCTTTGGTTAGAACTTAGATATTGGTCTTTGGGTAAACTGGATACTGAAAATGACATTGTCCAATCGACCTATTCTCTCTCTTTTCATTTTCCTCCATATTTGGAATTCCATCTTTAGGAAAACAGCACCTGGAAAATGGCATCTGCAGCAACGAAATCAGAAAAACAATCTCTTTGCAAAAGCGAGCCTTGCACTTCACATGAAGTAACCAGTTTTGAACTGTTTACTGTACAACCGCAGAGAAGGAGACAGACCCTTGTCTGGCTGCACTATGGAGTGCGTGGCTTGAGCTTTACCGGCAAACCTCCCCACCCCAACCCGGATAGTTGCAACTGCCAACGAAGAACCAGACCCAGCTAACATCCAAACAACGGGTTCCCTCTCAAAGTACCTCACTCTCTATCTCATCGCCCCTTTCAGTTTTCTCGTTGATGCATTCTGTTCCACGTTAATTGCCACTCGCTATTTATTTGCTTCATCTCTTATAGAACCACAAGAGTTGTGGAATTGCATGTTCTAGATAATATTAAGATGCCATTTTGCTTTGAGAGTGCGCCTCAAGTTTCAATTTTCTTTTTCCCTTTCGGATGCTTTCTCAGTATCTCTGTTGCTTATTTTGAGCCAAGAATGGAATGTGCGTTCTTTTGGTTTGAGCGTTCCAAGGAACCTCCTGACTGAACTCCCCAAGGCCCCTCGGAGACTTAATAGGAGCACTTTTACAAGTGGAGTTCTTAGTGGAGTTCAAATTTTCTCAGTTGCTGAGTTTGGAAAGAGGAAAATAAAAGGGTGCAATCTTTGTATGACTGCCATGACATCATCAGTTACTTTCCGGATGTTGCCTTATTTGGTGTTCAATTCGGAATTTAGGCTTCGGTGTAGATTCCAAGCGAAGAGTTCAGTTGGTGGTGACTCAAGGGTGTCATCATCTCCTGAATTGTTTGTGTTGAATGGAGCTCCTCCTATGGAGGAGAGAGAGAAAGTTGGTCCTTTGACTGGAGGAAATGAATATGGAGTTTCAATGATTGAGGTGGTGGAGAAGAAGAAGAAGGTGGAGCAAGAAGCTTAAAGTACTGCTGTTTTGGAAAGCTTGTAGGTGTTGTGGGATGATGCGTATGGAACTAAGAGTGTGAAGAATTATCTTAGACTGTTCGAGGGATATGATTAGGCCTGACGGAGGTCTGCCCCATTGGTTTTGCCCTGTCGAGTGGACAGCCTTTAAATGATTCTCCAGTTCTTTTATTTTTGCCCGGTAATGCCTAGCTCTTGATTGAATGGTGGAAAACTGGAAATTTTACTTCAGGGGTGTGCGGAGGTGACAGGAATTCTGGTTTCAACAATATGCCTGTAGCTTTTAAGAAGTGATTATACAGTACTCGTGCATCAACTTATACCCATGTGCTATACTGTATAGAAGCCTAATGTTGTAGAATATTAAGTAAAATAGTACTTGTGCTGCTGCATTTTCAGTGCACAAGTGCTGTTTCCTGCAGGACTTGATGGCACTGAATTGGGCGTCATCTTGCACCAAAAAGCACTGGGGAGGTGAGTTTGTATGCCCCATCATTTTGGGGCTGTAAATTGCATTACAAGGGATAGTAATGATGCACGAGAAGCCATGTTTGTTTCTGTTATTCTATTATGACCAAGCATTTTAATGCAGAAACCTTAAAACTGCAGGGCTTTTGAAATTAGATGCTTGCATATCCCTGTTTATGATCAGACTCCGTTTGAAGGTATCTCCCTTTCAAAGCCTTTAATTGCTGTTTGTGATGACAAGTTTGGGCGAAGTGGAATTTTTTTGAGCTGTGTCATAAACCAGCGAATTTGTGGCAGTGCATTCATGTCCTTCTACAATTCTCCCTTTTCACTCCATTTAGTCCCATATGCACATGTATTATCCTTATCTGTGGCTTCAAGCTATATTGAATACTCGATCCTTGCCGTTCCTTCTCAAACTTGTGATTTTCTTGATGATGCACACTTCTCAAAGTGAGTTTACAAGCCTTTTAAATGCTGAAGACTTTCTTCTAAATATTCAACAAATGTTACAAGAAATAAATAGCATTCAATAATAACTGAGGACTTGACAAAGCACTTTTGTAATCTGTGGTATCCATACATGTTAGATCTGGTGAAATTCGTCAAGAAAACTGTTTAAGCTGAGTATGCCTCGTCTCCACATAAGCCCATTTATCTTGCTGGGGATTCCTTTGGAGGATGTCTGGCACTTGCAGTGGCTGCTCGTAATCCTATCATCGACCTGGTAGTTTTATTAGCAAATCCAGGTGAGTCTTCAGATGGGCAAGCGAATCATGAATTGGGTATATTCTTCTGGATTACAAGCCTTCTTTGAGACTCTGAGGAAGTCTGTTGTTTTGTCCATCATGTTAGCTACGTCATTTGGCCGTTCACAACTGCAGCCACTATTACCTTTATTGGAAGCTATGCCTGACGAACTCCATTTCACCGTCCCCTATCTTCTAAGATTTGTTATGGGTATGATATGCTAGTTTCAATTCTCTATTAAAATAATGATCACGATGCTCTCACAGTTGTCCATAAGATTTGATTTTTTCTTTCTAAGTCAGGTGACCCAGTGAAGGTGGCAATGGTCAATATCGATAATATCCTTCCCCCGAGAGTGGCACTTGAACAGTTGTCCGTCAACCTCACTTCTTTGCTGCCTCGCCTCTCTGTAAGTAGCGTTTTCTCTGATGGGATTTGCTTATTCTCTTTTCTCATTAATCTTTATTGCTCGAAGTTTTACAATAGATGTATAGCAGGCTTTCTTGTAGGCTTATATTCTAAACATAGTCTTAGTTTCGTCCTTTGTTGTGCTCTTTCTTGATTATCTTGAGACCCAATAATAAATTCCCTCTTTCAGGGTTTGGCGGATATAATACCCAAGGAAACTCTTCTTTGGAAAATGAAGTTGCTTAAATCAGCTGTCTTCATGCTGTCAACGCCGAAGTGCTTCTCCTTGCCAGGTTTTCACTCCTCCAACTTTGTCAAGATGATGACATGATTGTCAGAGTAGGTAGCAAATTACTTTCGATTAGGTTTCCACTTTATTTGGTAGCTCCTATATCCGGGCAATTATTGCCAATTTCTTCTTTTCAGTACTCTTGATGAGTCCTATTGAAGGGGTTCTTTTGCTCACAGCTGGAAAAAATAAGCTGCCTTATTCTCAACTTATAAATAAGAATATACACTGTCTTTAAATTACTTCTACTTTATATAGGCAGGTATATGTCCTTTGGCAATATGTAGGGGCACAGGCATTATTTTGGCTTGATATTGCTTCATAGTACGGGTAACAGCCATTTTCTGTTTCCATGTGTGATTAGTTTTGAAGCTTCTATCAGTACATTAGCATATGTTACCATGCATGAGTATCGCAACATGCATGCATTTACACATGCATGCACATAATTATAGATTAATGCATCATGCATGCCTGCATATGGGTATTTCATTATGAATGGGAGTTCTTTCTCCACTGGAGAGACAACAGCAAATCAGATTCGAGCATAGTTACAATATGTCACATTTCCGCAAAAGTTTCTATTGATTCAGTGGCAAGGATAGCATGCTTCCTAGTCGAGATGAAGCTGAAAGTCTTGCAAACTCACTGGAGAACTGCAGAGTTCGTTACTTCAAAGACAATGGACATACACTTCTATTGGTAGGTGAAATTTATATTATTTCCATGTGGTAAAGCTGGAGGAGTGACTTGTTTCGAGAGATTTCAAGTTAAAAGAGCATTTGGTGAAGATAGCTCATATTTAAAATATCTTTTGGCACTTATATCTAGATATGCTAGTGAAAAGCATTGACAGTTTTTCGATAGTAAAAATTAACACTACAATTTGTTTGTTGAGATGATAATCGCATGTTTAGTCAAGTGTTTGTATTGTGCATCAGCCCCCATAAATTAATCGACTAATGTCGAGTTTCGCATATCACTGAATGAACTTATTGTAATAAAATCACTTAATATTTCTAGCGCTGCTCAAGATAGTCTGAGAATTTGAGTCATCAAAATGAACCAATTTGACTACGGCATTTATAAGTCCAAAGCCAAGCACTATCATTACCTTTTATTGGTCTTCTTAGCAAATAGAATAGTAAAGCAGAACACTACTGTGTAATTCCAGTGGCTGATTACAGATCTTAAGCTTAGCTCCTTTGGAGATTGGAATGCAGAAAGTTAAGTTCCGTGTTGATTTTATGCAAAATATAAATGTGATCTTGCAATTTAATGAAATCTACAATCTCTCTCGCAGTTTTATCTACTTAAGTGGGTGATATAGTGCTTTAAAAAAAAAAAAAAAAAAAAAACATATCATGATGAAACTGCATGGCTCTATAAAATGTCACTTTCCCTGAAACTTATTATTGAGTTTTAGGAGATTTTATCTATAAAAGACTGCTTTATTTCTCTATGTTGCGCTGCCAGTATTTTGAACAGTAATTAGACTGGAATTAATTTGCTGACCATCATCAAAGGTACCCACACATACCGTCAAACAAGGAGGCATGATTACATCTTGGATTTCCTACCTTCTAGTATGTCAGAATACAAAGTAGCAATCAATCAAGTTGTCGGTAATTCTGCAAACAAATGCTTCTGTATGCCTTTTTTTGCTCTTTCCTGAAATCTCTGGGTGAAACCATTCTCGTCCTGTGATTTGCAAAAGAAACACCATTTGATTGATTCCTAAAGTTCTTGATTTGAATATCAATTGTTAATGGGAAAATGTGATCCGTTATTACCAATTCTAATCTTATCAACAGCCTTATCGAGCCCAGCACCAATTCTAATCTTATCAACAGCCTTTCCACAAACACTCATTTTACATTCTGATATATTAATTGCAACCATCAATCTTAGTCTGATGCTGTGGTCGGATAAATGCAAGCTATTTCGCAATGCATCTAGTTCGGTATTATTCTCGACTTTAGATGATGAGAAGATAGTGAGATTTCTTTCAGGAGTTCCTTCTGAAGGACCGGTGTTGTTAGTGGGTTATCACATGTTGATGGGACTCGAGCTATTTGAACTTTTTGAAGAATTCTTGAGAGAAAAGAAAATTATTGCGCGTGGGTTAGCTCATCAGGTGTTGTTCTCCAGCAAAATGGAATCAATCATCTGAATTTGGTCTAATGGATTGGCTAAAAGTGTTTGGAGCAGTTCCTGTAATGGGAAGCAACCTCTTCAAATTGTTGTCGACCAGATCTCATGTTCTACTTTATCCTTGTCGGCTTTCCATCATAAGGAGTGTAAGTACCTTATTTTGAGTTCAATCAGTTCTCTTGTGCAGTGTAACTATGGTATGTGATCTTGTTTTAATGCAATTGGTGTTATTAATACCATAATCATCAGATAAATCTTGTGAAAGATAATACTTCAAATTGAATTTGCGTGTGTTGAGGCTATAAGAAGAAGGATCTTCAGCAACATAAGTTTTATGAGTGATGATGTAAAGCCTCATGGAGGAGAATTCAAAATGGCCACCGGGTAGCAATGTCAGATACTGTAGCCAATTAGCTCAGATAGTGGTGGTAGTGGTGGAAATTGCTGGCGGCGGCAGCAGCAGCGATCTAGTTGGTGGTGGTGAAGGGGGTTGGATAAGAAGCTAAATGACTCTTGAGTGCCGATCATTTTGCATAGTTAAATACACATTTTCTATTGAGGGCGTTAAAAGCCAGATGAGAAGGACGATTTCTTTTCAAAGACACAGATTTTACTTGTTCATTAGATAAAATATTTAGAAGCACGAGTAATTTGGTCTTGCCATTGATTCTTAGAGTGCTTTTTCCCAGATGATTCATATGCATTGACTAACGAGTCACTTGTAATCACTACAAAGCTTTTGCCTATCAAGTTCCATTTGTAGGGTGAAGAATACAAGTTATTCTGGCCTGACCAGCCAGAATTTGTGAGAATGGCTGCACGGTTTGGCGCCACAATAGTACCAATTTGAACCGTGGGAGAGGATGACATGACAGAAGTAAGCTCTCTGTATTTCTGCATAAAATGTTTTCATAATTAGCTTGACGTTCTGCGCAGGTTGGGAATGCAAAACTTGCATAGCATTTTAGTTCTATTTCTGGGGGTTTGTCACTATTGTGCATGCCACTCCTTTTGCTTTACACAATCATCAGGAGCTCCAGTTTAATCTTTCAACAGCTAATTTAGTTAACTAGGGCCTGCATGGTTGCACCCTGTTTCTGTTCCCAGGAACAGAAATTTCTGTTTTTGTTCACAGGGAACAAAAATGAAAGCAAACAGCGTTTGTGTGCGTTTGTTCCTTTTTGTTCTTTGTTCCCGGAACAAAAAGAAACAGCTTAAAACACCAATTTTGTGTTTCTCGTTTAACCATTTTTTTTCTTTTTCTTTTTTCTCTTATTTTCTTGTTCTTCTTTCTTTTGGCCGGTGCTTTACACCTTCATCGGGAGCTCCAGTTTAATCTTTCAACAGCTAATTTAGTTAACTACTTACGTGGTTGCATAAATTTAGCAGAATCAAATAAGTTGGTGATGCATTTTTCTTGCGAACTTTTGCATTAACCCAGTGCCATCTTTCATTTTTAAGTTGACGAGTCATAAAGCGAGTCTAAAAATTAAAATGATCCTTCCCGTCTATATTATGTAATTCAGCATCCCTTTCTGATGATGATGTGACTATTACTTTGAATGGGCAATTGGTCCTCGATCACAATGATCTGATGAGGATTCCATTTGTCAATGACTACATCAGAGAAACTAGTGCTGTACAAGTGAGGTAGCTCCCTACGTATGACCTTCAAAAGATTGTTTACAGATTTTTCATGGATGACATTTGAAATCATAAAATCGCTTAGCATACTCTGAATTCTTTTTTGAGATTGACATGGATTATATCCTGTTTGTTAGGGAGGGTATGAGCGAAGGGTCCCGAACGAAGCACTTCTTACTCCAGTGATTTTGCCGAGGATACTTGGCCGTTTGTACCATCTGTTCAGGAAGCCCATAGACACAAGGGGGATATACGAATCACTGAAGGACAAGAGAAAATGCAAACGAGATGTACTTGCAATTGCAGGTAAAATCAAGCGTCGAAAGCTGCATCGCCTATCTGCTCAAGAAGCGAGAGGAAGATCCATATCGAAGTTTATTTGATAGAACCGTACATAAAGCGTTACATTCTCCTCTACATGAAATTCCGGCATTTGAGCCCTGATAATTAGTGGTAGTTGTCAAAATAGTTTGGGCCTTATGCATTACATTTAGAGTGAATGGCCTTTGTCTCGGCCAAACATAATCATTTGTAAATAGCATTCTTGTGTATCTAATTTCCAGTTTTTGGAAAATGCAATTTCTTCGTTTGTGGATATTTTTTAATGCTTAGCTTTCTGGAGTAAACTGAACAAGACAATCCATATATTCCTAAAGCAAGAGGGAAAAATCTGAAAGCATTTTACCACCCCGCTGTGGGCGTGTTGGTTCGGGTGTTTCCCCCATCCCAGTTGGGGTGAGGTTCGAGTCACCACGTGTGTAATTGCACAATTTAAGTGCAGCGCCGTGGGAGGTGGGTCCCTGCGCTAGCGTTGTCTCGGGTTTACGTCGCCGGCTGCCGACTGTACAGCGGTTCCTGGGTCATTAAAAAAAAAAAAAATCTGAAAGTATTTTAGTTAGTGGGAATCGTATTCTTGAAATCATGAAATTAGAATTTTCTAACTTTCCTTCACATCTGGAAAAAGGAATCTTCATCAGGCAAAGAAATGTGGGTCGGGTATATCAGCACCTTTGAAGCCAAGTATCTCCTTAAGCGATCTTATTCTGGCAGATTTTTTCTCAGTCATTCAACTTTGTGCTACTTTCTGTACTCTTTAACTGAGGAGGGAGAGGTAAAAAGCTTGATTCCTCACCTCATGGGTAAGGATGCTTAGTTTCAAGTGTGGAGCTTGAATCTCAAGTTCTGCCAAAAAAAAAACAGGCTAAAAGTCCGAGAATGAGTTGAGAGTTAAAGTAGGATAGAGAAAAAATTCATTTGGAAAATTCTTGGTTAGGTTTTGTACATTGTCGAGTTTAAGATCAATTTGCTGCTCCTCCATGGGCAAAAAATCAACCATCAGCCGAAGAGAGTTTTATGTAACCTCTCCCCGTAGAAAGTTTCATGGATGGATGACTTGAGACATTTTCTCGAAGTCGGATTTCTTTTAGAGAAATTCCTAAGCTGACTTGTTGACTCTAATCTTCTCATATTTATATATTCCAGTTCCACCAAAGAAATTTCAGCTTATTTGGCAGATATTTACTTGTGCTAACCTGTGGACCTCAATTCCAAGCTTGAGCGTTACATATGAACGGATGATTGATTCAAAGTTATCCACTATGAAAGGCACATGCATTTAAGCTTAAGTTTCCATCTACTTTAGCATCCATTCTTCCCTCTCTTTTTTGCCAGATAATAGTTTGAATAATGCTAGAGTAACAGTGCCGTTATTGCTTGAAGATGACGGTGTAATTTCAGCCACCACTTCACTTCAAACGGAACCATCTATCGGATTTGTGTAAATAAGAAAAAAGGGAAGGTTGCTCAATGGGTTGCACCAAAAGGAAAATTAGAATTTTCTTCTTTTCATCCTACCCTAACATGTTCTCTTGAGAATATTACAATGTTAAGAGAACATTAGGAACATAGTAAACTAAATCAAATCATATTTTACTACATTAACTCTAAGTTTATCTTTAGTACGCTTCTTTAGAATTTGTTTGTATTTGTCAATTTGAGGATATGCTTGTTCAGGATAACCACTGCAATAGGTAACTCACCATGGTCAATCACCTAGATTTCCCCCTCCCAAATTTTTTTTTTTTATCAATTACTCCTTCTTGGCACGCCTCAAATTGAAGTAAAAGTGATTATAGTCAAAATTGGCTACCGCCATCGTAGTGGTTACCCCAAACAAGCATTTTCTCATATTGAAAAATACAAACATATTCTAAAGAAGTTCACTAAAGGGAAATTTAGAGTTAACGTTTTAAAATGTGATTTAATTTAGTTTACGGTATTTCTAATGTTTACTTAACTTCATAACTCTCCGGCTTTTCATAGAATTAAGCGCTAAATTTTGTAAAATGAGAGAGAGAGATTTATACCTGAAAATAAAAGATCCCACGGAGAACGTTGGGCTGGAGATCAAGCGAACATGTGAAGTGAGGATGCAAGAAAAAAGGAATTTTCTAATTTTCTTTTCACCTTGAATAACCTTCCCTTCTTTCTTATTTAAACAAATCCACTACTCAGTTCCTCTTGAAGTGAAAGTGATGGTTGAAATTGCACCGTCATCTTCAAGCAATAACAGCATGGATGCTAGCATTACTTTAGTTTAAAATATGTTTCGGCACAAAAATGAAATTATCCTTATTTAAGGTGTTTCTAACTTAAGTAGTTTCCTAGTTTAAGTAGATTTCATAATTTGGGGGTTTCGAATTTCGAATCTATTTCTTTTCTATACAAGAAATAAGTTTTCCTTGTGAAGAGCATTCAAGAGGCCGATCCTTCATGAATTACACCCCGCAGCAATTTCAGAAGCAATTCCTAATTTAACCTTTCCATGTAGAACGTTTCGTGGATGGATGACTAAGTCGAATTTCTTTTTAGAGAAATTCTTTAGCTGACTCGTTGACTTTAATCTTCTTATCTTTATGTATTCCAAAGCCACAGAGGAAATTTCAGCTTATTTGGCGGAAAATTAATTATCCTAACACGTGGACCTCAATTCCAAGCTTGAGCGTTACACATGAATGCAAATCATAGATTCAGAGTTG
>NC_052619.1:61936248-62013910 GCF_016545825.1 Eucalyptus grandis
TTCACATGAGTGGCCGACTCAAGGAAAAGAACTATATGCGTGCCAACGAAATGCCCGTCTCAATTTATTGAAAATAGAATTGGAAAATCGGGATGTCACAACTAGTCAACGAAATTAATATACCAAAACGGTCAGCAAGCAGCTCAAAGTCCTAACTCTCTTTAAAGTAGTAGTTTTTCCTCCTTCTTTTTATTTTTTATTTTTTTTATGCTGTCCTCGCTTTCAGTGCGTGGAAATTTTGTGTCGTTTTCTTGAGTAATGGAGAGAAAATTCTAGAGGACATTTCATACCTATATAAGGTGCCAAACCAAAGATTAGGAATCCATTCACATTTATAATCCAAAATCGGCCTACACATCCAGTTAAAGAAAGAAGCTAGTGAATATTCATCGTACACTCCGGCTTTTTGTCAAACTTGTCCCTCTAGTGTTTCCTTTTTTTAGTTTTCCATTTTGAACTAAATTTGATTCTTTAATGGTTTGCATGTACGTATTATAGGAATTTACATCGGTGAAGGCTATGTGATTCATTTCACCCGAACAAAGAGCCAAAAAACCATATTTCTTTCTTTTCAAGACTAGCTACAAGCAAGAAGTTTCATCTTCTTGCCCAGAATGTGGATACCAAGAGAGCATCAATCGTGGGGTTGTCAAAACTTGTCTCAATTGTTTTCGACAGGACGGCAAAAAACTCCGATCCCTTCACCGATATGAATATGGGTGGCCACTACTAAGGTTTAAGTTCGCAAGGCGATGAACTTGCACCACGTTGCTCGATACCAAATTGCCCCGTCAAGTTGTCAATAAAGCTAGCGAGCTTTACGTGGATAATTCGTTTGGCGATTACAATCTTATAAACAACAACTGTGAACATTTTGCCACATATTGCCAAACCGAATACCGTGCAAGCGAACAGGCAGCATTTTTCTGTGAATGCATGGGGAAAATTAAGGAAGCCGAAGAATGGACCGTGAAGAAGTTGCTATGGAGAAACTGAACTCGAGTGGTCCAACCTTTTGCCAATGTTGTATTTCTCTGTCTGTCTATTGTTTTAGAAAATAAAAGTGTGCCCTCCTCAGCTTATTCGTATATGGACATGTTTATGTAAATAAATAAATATATATTTATCTAATGTCATTATGTTCAACGTCTGGAAATATGATCTTAGCCAATGACATTGGTTCCGTCGCCCCCGCCCCTTTTCTCTCTTCCATGCTTCTCGCGTCTCCCACATTACACATATTCTGATGCTTGTTCCATTCCCATTAGATTTTCCAAGAATACAGTTGTAAGTTGTTAGCTTGTCCTTGTCTTCATACGCAGCTCTCCTTTTCCTCTCTCTCTCTCTCTCTCTCACCGTCACCGTCATCGCTGCATAGTGTTTTTCAATAAAGGGTACGTGCCCTGCATCCCAAAGAATAGTCGAAACCCAACATGTATGAAATGGTCTGATCGGAAGCATTCTCTCATGAGGTAATCGCGCGCCCATCGACATCATCATGAATGGGCGCAAGTGTGAACAAAGACAAAAAGAAGCACCAATGAGTGAACAACGTGGTGAATTGTAAAAGAAGGATGACCTCACCAACCTCAAGGATGATGTCACCATCTAGAACCCACCTTAGGCATCGCTTTTCATGGTTCTGGAGCACCATCTGTCTGGAAAAGAGACATCTTGCGAAAACCGATGGCCCTTGTTAAAGTGGTTGCCCAAGGAAAAAACTCATCATAAAAAAGTTATTTTTTTAGTGATATCACAAAATTTCGAAGAGTCATGCACAAAATTTAGTTTTTGAGATAATCTAGATAAAGAAACACATGAATCATCACGGAAATTCGAAATTAATAATACGATACAATACTATCAATTTTTAGCACGTCAATACTTGAGATTGAATATGTATTAACCGTCAAGCGGGGGTGCATACAATTCAATAGGATCAAACTTTTCCAAGTGAATGCGAATGATATTGGACCGATTAATAATGGTAAAAGAGATTTTATATTGTTTTCTTGTCTTTGGTATTGTTAGGGTTTCAAAGATATTTGTTTATTTTGATTTACAATTTTTTAGCTCAGGTTAGGATTGTCTTATTTGGGTTTTATTGTTGTCTATTTCCTAGTTTGAACATACCATCTTGGGGGTTTTGTAGCTATTGACATTGCTTTGAATGTTCATGTACGACGACTCCACTTTCCTTCGCTCCTTCCTTCCTTCTTTTAAAATTACCGTTGAAACTTGAAGCCCAAGATTCTTAGTGGGAGAGAGAGTGAGAGAGAGATTTTCACGGCCCACTTTGACTTTACATGCAAGCTGCCTTAAACAGGGTTGTGTCGTGGATCCTCGGCGATGTACCTCCTTGCAAAACAATGAAATCCTGAAAACACTGACGCCTCCCCAACGTCCACCTGTAATGGGGGTTAAAATCAAACCGCAGCACGATCAACTTTTTCTACATGCTAGGTCACGAGACACAATTAAAATACTTGAAATAGTTTAATTGTTCGTGCAACTAATCGTGGTGTTTTTCAATTCACAAAAAAAAATAATAATAATGAGAACAAGATAGGGCATAAATCGTGGCATAACGTAAGGTTTGGCCATGACGTTGGAGATTAAAGTAAAAGGTGGAACCGGGAGAAAGAGAGGCGTAGAAATCACCCCTCCCCCAAACCCACCCCTCTCTTTCCCGATGGAACGAGAATAAAAAGGAAATTTTTTTATCATTCATACCGACAAAGATTGGAGATCATTTCATTGTCTATACTATTGTGGATTTTTTATAGCATGGATGAATAATGAATACTAACATATAGGAAATATGAAATTAAGTTTGTGTCCATCAAATTTCTCTCATTATTGAACAAAGAAAACACAAAGAGCAAAAGGGTGGTAAGTTAGGAAGCTTTGATACTCTCCGAGAATCTTCATGTCATGTTTGACACTCCATCATGTGTTTGACATTCTCCAACACTCGACACATGTCCAAAAACCTGATACTTGATCAACTTTCTTGATACTCTCTAACATTCAAGTTGGAATTTGATATGTGAGTTTTCGAGATGTGATTTCGACATGCAAGGTCAATTTTAAAAAGTTTCAATAAATGATTGATCAATATATATATCTGTGTGTGTGTGTGTGTGTGTGTGTGAAAAATATAAAATAATAAATGGGAAAAAAAAAGAAAAGCCTATTCTCTTTTCTTCTGACTCTTGCTTTCTGTGATACATAATTCATCCTTTAAGTTTTTTTTTTTTTTTTTCTTCTCTTTTGACACGTCTAACAAGACCAAGTAAGTCCGAAATGTGAATTGCTTGTTTTTTTCTCCTAATTTTATGGATTATCATAATGAAGTTAAATTTGTCAAATTGAAATAATAAATATTAATAAATAGTGGATTAATTTTTTTAGTATAAATTCAGTTTAGACTTTTTATTATTGTTTATTTAATCGTGAGTTTGAATCAAATTAATTTTATTGAAATAATTATAAAAACGATAGTTACAAAAATATACATTTAATATATAATGGGTTATAACATGTTGAAATTATCTTCTTTTTTTTTTTTTTTAGAAATGACATGTTGGTATGTCGTATTGTGTCGCATGTTAGTACCGGTGCTACTTAGGTGGTAAGAAGGGGCTAAGACTTCCTCTTTATGTAACTAATTATCTATCTCCTTTTTATTTTCTTCTACTAAAACGGCAGATCACTTAGAGTTCATTTCGCATCCCTCCTCGTTTCTCATATTTTAATTTAGGATTCATATTTTGTGAAGTAACGGTGACTTATCTTATGTCACGCCCCGAACTCCCGAGCGCGCACATTCCACTACGGTCGAACAAAAATGCGACATCCCAGGATATGTCGCCGACCCATTCATTTCTTTACGCATGCGGAAGCGAAACAAATCCTCGACAACATTTAACTTGGGATAGAAAAGCGAGGCAATCAATCACAATACCAAACACTCATTTACAAACACAAAGGGTTTAAATACAACACTGGACTTTCTACAAAATAGACCAGCTCGACAAAAAGGGGAACTATCCTACAACCAACTAGCAGGACACGCTCTCCAACCCTTATAACTTCACCTCTGCAACTCATCAAGGCCAACCAAAGCTATCTGGCCACTCCGTCCACCGGGGACCTGAAATTTTAATCCCACAACCGGGATGAGACGATGTCTCAGCAAGTTCAACCACTTAAACCCCTATTAGAAAAAAAATACACCCCGGGTGGCCTAGCCACATCACACGAAAGACTTACCTCGCCTCGGCCTTCATCTCGGGTTAGCGCAATTTATATAATTCAACCACGTACAATTATGATAACCAAACAACCATGGCTCAATCACATTATCAAAACAATTCAACCATTTGGATCGTCTCAGCGATCAATCGACTCGGTCGATTACATGTCATTCCAACAAATCCATCATTGCTCACAATCACGGCCCTACTCGGCCCCATTAGAATCAGTGGCATCACGGCCCCACTCGGCGCGACCTTTAACAGGTGGCAATTCACGGCCCCATTGGGCGCGACCTCTAATAGGTGGCATATCACGCCCCATTGGGCGCGACCTTTAGTAGGTGGCATATCACGGCCTCATCGGGCACGACCTCTAGTAGGTGGCATTTCACGGCCTCATCGGGCACGACCTCTAGTAGGTGGCATTTCACGGCCTCATCGGGCACGACCTCTAGTAGGTGGTATATCACGGCCTCATCGGGGACGACCTCTAGTAGGTGGTATATCACGGCCTCATCGGGCACGACCTCTAATAGGTGGTATATCACGGCCTCATCGGGCACGACCTCTAGTAGGTGGTATATCACACCAATCTCCTATCAATTTCTACACTTAGGATTTCATAAAGAATCCCTATAAATCGCAATCACACTCAATTCATCACAACCAATCATCAATTTGAGATTCTACTAGCACAGCAACGATCGGCACGAAATTCTGAGCAAATAAGGTCCCAATGAAAATTTTCGAAATTTAATAGATAATTAAATTTATTCCGAAAATTAATTAAATAATAATATCCATAGTTTTCGAAATCCACACTCAATTTATAATATCCAATCATCAATTTCAAAATCCGAATGTACCGTAGCGACCGGCACGAAATTCGAGCAACTGGGATCAAAATAATTTTTTCCGTTTTTTTTTTTTAAATAATAATATTTTAATAATTTCGGAATATAATATAATATTATAAATTCCAGAATTCGAAATCATTAAATAATTCAAAACTAAAACCCTATTATGTCCCATCAAGGTTTATTATTAAATAAACTATCTTAGCCTTTAATTAAACACACTTTAAATTAAACAAACCTTTTAATCCAAATCACAATTAAATAAACTAAAATATCCACCTAAACTTGCTTAACTTAGACTAAGCACACTTAGGGCATAATTAACCGTCTAATCAAGATTTAGTGAGCTAAACTCACCGGATTAGCGAGCCGAGCGGACCAAAACGACGAGGACCACGCGAGGATCGACTTTCCTCAAGGCGGGCCGAGCATCCGGGCTCGGGAAGACGGCCAAAACGAGCCAAACATGGGCTGCCATACCCATTTTCAACTTCCGGTTGAGGCCGAGAAGAGGCGGATCCGGGCTTGATCGAGCGGAGGAGCGGAGGAAGGAGGTGGTAGCTCGGGTAGTGGCTCACGGCGGCTAGGCGGGGCCTCCGCGGCCTTGGCGACGATGAACGGCGGCTGGACGGTCGGACGACAACGCTGGAGGGTCCTTGTCACGCGAGCGGCGGTGAGCGAGGCGAGATCGGCAAGGCGGGGCGGTCGTGCGGGCGGCGGGCGCGGACGGCGACAACTCCGGCGACGGCAACGAGCGGTGGTGACTTCGACGCAAGCTTCTCGGTTCGCTGGTTTCTTTGGGCTTTTGAAGAAGAAGAAGAAGATGAAGATGGAGATGCGAGCGGGTAGGGCGAGCGGCGAGGCACACGGGCGGCGCCGCGGCGGCGGCTACGACCCGGCAAGCTCCGGAACGGGCTTGCGGGCGCGAGCTCGGGCGGCTTCCGTCGAGGCTGCCGACGCGCACGAGCTGCTCCTCCCCTCTCTCTCTCTCTCTCTCTCTCCCTCTCTCTTCCCAAGCTTGAAGATGATGTTGATGGGTGCCCTTTTTGAAATCAAATCTCCACCTTACACTTGTCAACATCCTAGCCATTCTTGCCACACCATGATATCACCAAGTGATGTCATATTCCACTATCTCAAAACCTCCCACAACATTTTCCAATGGTTGCAAATTTCATTTTCCGCCAGGGTCCAAATCTTGTACATCTAATTTCTTCAATTCTCATCAATTCTCTTCCAATTGAATCAAATTGAAGTCCATAAAATTAATCCGATGTCACCACACTTTAATTCACATCTTCACTTGTCCGTAGAACCAACTTAAGTCCCAAAAGTACGATCAAAAGCGGGCCTACTAATTTCTCGAGCCAAATTAACCATTTTCTGATTTACTTGCTGAAAAATTTTGATTACATGAAAAATCTTCCAAAGATGATTCAATGATCCTGAAATGATTTGTGACACACCCCGACTTCCAATTTCTGAATTCGATCTCAATTCCACGGTTAATTTCACTTTGGCACGATACTAGCGTGGTCCAACCTACCGAATAGCCTTTAGAAATTTTCATGCATTTGACCTATGGTTGATCATCTCAAGCCACGATGTTCATCTTTGAAACATTGACGACTTTCGGTTGTCGGGGTAATCTCAAGGTTTCAAATACGAACACAGGGTACCCAATTAATAGAAAAGTCGGTCCAGTATCGATCGACAAGAATTGTGCAATCTGGTGGAATCACCCACACCTAACACATGCCTCTGTCGAGTCGACCTATTTCCGATCTCTAATCGATTTTAGTTGTGCCATAATGACCCTTGCAGACTAACTCGGTCGAAAGGTCGCTTCCTGGTCAAATTCTCGAGTATGATGCATTAGAAACTCTTAACAGCTTCCCCCGATAGACTAGTTTCCACATGAGTGGCCAACTCAAGGAAAAGAACTATATGCGTGCCAACGAAATGCCCGTATCAATTTATTGAAAATAGAATTGGAAAATCGGGATGTCACAACTCTTCCCCTCTTATAAAAATTTCGTCCCCGAAATTTAAACATTTACCAATCCTTAACAAAAAGGTGGGGGTACAGTCGTCTCATATCATCTTCTATTTCTCAGGTTGCTCCTTCTGTACCAATACTGCAAGATCACTGCTATCTTGTCCAAACCACTTCGGGTTCAAAATGCTAAACACTTGCTCACTTAAAATTCCAAAGGTCTTGACCTGAAAATCGGCGAAGCTAAATCGCTGGCGGTTACGAGCAGTCTCTAAACTATCTTTGATAATTGCGATTGAATCATTGATTTCTGAACCAACATTGGACCTGCGATTTTCTAATCTCTGATCTCAGATCTCATCTCAACAACTGAAGTTCTGAACACTCTGCTCTACACTGGCTAAAAGAACTATCTGACTGATCTGCTGAAACTAGGAACCTCGGCCAAGTTCTGATGTAACTCTGACACTGATCTCAACAATTGCAATGACTAACTACTGTACTGACCCTAGCCTGTGATCCTTCTTTCCCTGACTTTATCTCAACAATCAAAATTTTGCATTCTCTGATATACACTTAAGAAAGAACCATCCGAAAGCCCATGACTTGGAACATCTAATCTAGATTGAAATACAATTCATCCCAGGCACTCCATGCGGATGAATGATATGATATACACACACTTCGGTATACCCACTTTGTGACAAAACGCAGAATCTCCAATTTCTGAAATCGAACTTAGATTGGCGGTTAATTTCACTCCGACACGCTTTAGTGTGACATAGGCTACTAGGTAGTTTTCGAGCTCTTCGGACAAATGACCCGTGGTCGATTTTCTTCGAGCCACGATGAACTCACTCGACGCATTGGTGACTCTCGAATGTCGTGCAAATCTCGATGATTCAAATACGAACACAGGGTACCAAAACGACAGTAAAATCAAATTAGTATCGGTCGACGAGTATTCCAATTTAGTGGAGTCACCCACGATCGGTCATTCATCTCGTTACCAACCGACCTATCTCTGATCTTAATTTGATTTTTAACTGTGCCGTAATAATCTCTAAAGATAAGCACGGTCGAGAAGTCGATCCCTAGTCGAATTCTCAAGTCTATTTGCCTTAAAGTCCTTAATAACTCACCCAACTAGTCTAATTATCTCGTAAGTGACCAACTCAGAGAGAGACACTGTAATCGCGTCGATGAAATGCCTAATTTAACCAATCGAAATCAAAATCTGAAAATCAGGATGTCACACACTCAAAACAAGGTCTATTCGTACTGTCTGGACAACGCTGAAATTGCTATGATGAGCTTCCCATAAGATCTCTTCTTTAATCTCTGTATTATCAATTACACACAATCGTCCTCAGAACCTTAGCGTTCTGTCTTCAAAAATCTGAAAATCAATCTCTCTCTCATCTGCATTCTCTTATAGAATCTTCTGAATTTCTAAATCTGTCCACTGAAGCGATTTGATTCTAATCTGTACTCTCGGCTCAATCCTGAGGGTAGTCATGAGATTCAAAGGTGGCTTACCTTAGATCTGAAAACCGAATTTCGAACTTTCTCAAATAAGATCCAATCTCTGAGTACCAACTGTGCAGCTAAGGACTCTCGACTCAGTGCATCTGCGACTTTGCTCACCCTTCCAAAGTGATACAAAATATCGGTCATAATCCTTAGGAGTTCTATCCAAATGATCTTGTCTCATATTCAACTCCCGAGTTAATGCATATGCAACAACCCCATCATGTTGTATCAACACACAACACAATCCTTTAAACGATGCATCACTGCAGATCTCATAACTTCTAGGACCAGATGGAATAATCAACACAGGTGCGGTAGTGAGCTTCTGCTTAAGCTCTTGAAAACTATGCTCGCACTCATATGTCCACACAAACTTTTCTTACTTCCTCATAATTCTTGTCAACAGCGATGCTAACACTGAAAACCTTTTTACAAACCATATGTAATACCCTGCTAAACTCAGAAAACTTCTGATCTTTATCACTACAGTCAATCTTGGCCAACTAGTCACAGCTTAAATCTTGGACAAGGTCTACGGAGATTTCTTCGCATGAAATCACGTGACCTAGGGGCACAACACGAGTCATCCAAAACTCACACTTGCTAAACTTAGCTTAAGACTCAAGAGTCCTCAAGGTCTGAAGTATCATCTTCTAATGTCTCTCGTGCTCCTCAGCACTCTTTGAACACACTAGGATAACTTCAATAAACATGATCACAGCTGATTCGAGTACCCTAAAACATTCTGCTTATTAGACCTGAACAAACAGCTAAGGTGTTCATCACACCACTCGGTATTACAATGAACTCATAACTGCCGTATCGAGCGCGGGGTGCTAACTTCGGTATGTCCCTTTTTCCTGATCCTCAACTAATGATACCATGACCTCTAGTCGATCTTGAGGAATATCGACATACAAACACAATGAACCAACTTTCTTCTTCACGAATGGAACAGGTGCTCCCCAAGGTGATACACTGGAAAGTATGAATCCCCTATCCAACACTTCCTGCATCTACACCTTCAGTCCTTTTAACTCGAGTAACACCATCCGGTAATGAGCCTTAGGGGACTCACATTCCCGGGTGCTAATTCAATCGCGAACTCCATTTATCTTTCCGATCGCAAACTTGACAATTCTTCAAAAATACCTTAGAAAACTTATGTGCCACGATTATATTCTCCATATTCGGCTCCTCAATTGACAGATCCATTACAGCTGCCATGTAGATTCGATAACCAACAACCTGAACCAAGTCATCTTCGGTGACGAATAACAGGGATCGAAGGTCCTTTCTAACTTTCAGTAATTCAAAACTTTCATACGCTAACTAAACAAACTGAATTATATCACGCCACGATTCATAATGTACAGAGAGCTCCTCGAGCCAAACCTTTTCATAAATGACTTCCAAGTCATACATAAGCAAACCCATCAGGTACAACTATAGTCAGAGATCCATCTTTCTATCACTTTATTACCACAACAAAGATCCTACAACTTTCATCGAAAATTCTGCTGCACTTCTAGTCATCCTAGTGGTGTTCTATCTGCAGTAACAGTACTTAGACTCTCATGGACTTACGCAGACAGTTCCTAACTTGACGGTCGTGCTGGCCATATTCAAATCATGCTCCCTTTTTACTCTGACACTAGGCTGACTCATGCCCCCTTTTCACAAACTCGACACACATCAGTGAGTCCTCTATCTCTCATCAAGTGACATCATGCACCCCTTTCTTGCACTGGGGTCCATTCCAAGTACCCTGCTTGAACATCTTGAAGCATGCTTCCTGCATTACGTCTTATCAATGGCGTGATGTAAACAGATTGTGACTCAATCTTTCTATACGGACCATCTCTGATCAAAAGACCTTACTAGCGACACCTGTAACAAGTCTTTTCTTACAAACACGACACCCATCGATCGAGATGAGCATTGACTTTTCAATTCTACTCTTCCAGTTGGGTGAAACAGGGCACCTTTCTTCTGACATCGGCCTTTCTCCCCAATTGATTTCCGCCTGTCAAAATTGAACTCGACTTAGATACGGAGGCTTGATCCTCGATCACAACTCCATTAGGCCTCAACAAAGCGGCAATAACAATGGTCACAACACGGCAACGATAGAAACAACGGCAACGGCGGCGCTCGTCCCCGAACTTACTGACCCAATAAGCTTCCAAGGAACACTAGCGCCTGAACGATCCCAACAACCTAAGATCGTTCGGTGCTGCTACACTCACAGTACCAACTTACGATGGTACTCTCACACTTGCGCTGGTCTAAGCCTGCGCCCTACCTCGGGTACCGACTCTTGTCTGCATCCTACCCCGAGATACAGGTCCTATCGACCTCTTCCAAGGAGTTCTCCACTCCTGGTCACTCATGCTACAGATTCTATATAAACGCCTGTTTTCCAATTCCAACACCAGGTTAGAATCTGAGTGACCCCACAAACATATTACCAATCAACTATCAACCACATGCATCGGATATTAAAAGCCTTTCCTACTAACTATCCCATGACTCATCGCACCTTATCACTCCATACACGGACCATGCTCGATACCACTTAAACGGAGATGTCACGCCCGAACCCCGAGCGCGCACATCCCATTACGGTCGAACAAAATGCGACATCCCGGGATATGTCGCCGACCCATTCATTTCTTTACGCATGCGGAAGCGAAACAAATCCCCGACAACATTTAACTTGGGATAGAAAAGCGGCAATCAATCACAATACCAAACACTCATTTACAAACACAAAGGGTTTAAATACAACACTGACTTTCTACAAAATAGATCACTCGACAAAGGGGAACTATCCTACAACCAACTAGCGAGACACGCTCTCCAACCCTTATAACTTCACCTCCGCTCATCAAGGCCAACCAAAACTATCTGGCCACTCCGTCCACCGGGGACCTGAAATTTTAATCCTGGCAACCGGATGAGACGATGTCTCAAAGCAAGTTCAACCCCCTAAACCCATATTAGAAAGAAAATACACCCCGGGTGGCCTAGCCACATCACATAGAAGACTTACCTCGCCTCAGCCTTCATATGCAGGTTAGCGCAATTTATATAATTCAACCATGTACAATTATGATAACCAAACAACCATGGCTCAATCACATTATCAAAACAATTCAACCACTTGGATCGTCTCAGCAATCAATCGACTCGGCCGATTACATGTCATTCCAACAAATCCATCATTGCTCACAATCACGGCCCTACTCGGCCCCATTAGAATCAGTGGCATCACGGCCCCACTCGGCGCGACCTTTAACAGGTGGCAATTCATGGCCCCATTGGGCGCGACCTCTAATAGGTGGCATATCACGGCCCCATTGGGCGCGACCTCTAGTAGGTGGCATATCACGACCTCATCGGGCACGACCTCTAGTAGGTGGCATTTCACGGCCTCATCGGGCACGACCTCTAGTAGGTGGGATATCACGGCCTCATCGGGCACGACCTCTAGTAGGTGGTATATCACGGCCTCATCGGGCACGACTTCTAGTAAGTGGTATATCACGGCCTCATCGGGCACGACCTCTAGTAGATGGTATATCACGGCATCATCGGGCACGACCTCTAATAGGTGGTATATCACGGCCTCATCGGGCACGACCTCTAGTAGGTGGTATATCACAGCCAATCTCCCATCAATTTCTACACTTAGGATTTCATAAAGAATCCCTATAAATCGCAATCACACTCAATTCATCACAACCAATCATCAATTTGAGATTCTACTAGCACAAAGAACGATCGGCACGAAATTCTGAGCAAATAAGGTCCCAATGAAAATTTTCGGAATTTAATAGATAATTAAATTTATTCCGAAAATTAATTAAATAATAATATCCATAGTTTTGAAATCCACACTCAATTTATAATATCCAATCATCAATTTCAAAATCCGAATGTACCGTAGCGACCGACGAAATTCTGAGCAACCGGGATCAAAATAATTTTTTTCCGTTTTTTTTTTTTAAATAATAATATTTTAATAATTTCGGAATATAATATAATATTATAAATTCCAGAATTCGAAATCATTAAATAATTCAAAAGTAAAACCCTATTATGTCCCATCAAGGTTTAATATCAAATAAACTATCTTAGTCTTTAATTAAACACACTTTAAATTAAACAAACCTTTTAATCCAAATCACAATTAAATAAACTAAAATATCCACCTAAACTTGCTTAACTTAGACTAAGCACACTTAGGGCATAATTAACCGTCTAATCAAGATTTAGTGAAATAAACTCACTTGGATTAATGAGCCGAGAGCGGACCAAAACGACGAGACCACGCGAGGATCGACTTTCCTCAAGGCGGGCCGAGCATCCGGGCTCGGGAAGACAGCCAAAACGAGCCAAACATGGGCTGCCATACCCATTTTCTGCAACTTCCGGTTGAGGCCGAGAAGAGGCGGATCCGGGCTTGATCGAGCGGAGGAGCGGCGGAGGAAGGAGGTGGTAGCTCGGGTAGTGGCTCACGGCGGCTAGGCGGGGCCTCCGGCAGCCTTGGCGACGATGAACGGGCGGCTGGACGGTCGGACGACAACGCTGGAGGGTCCTTGTCACGCGAGCAGCGGCTAAGCAGAGGCGAGATCGGCAAGCTGGGCGGTCGTGCGGGCGAGCGGGCGCGGACGAGCGACAACTCCGGCGACGGCAACGAGCGGCGGTGACTTCAGACGAAGCTTCTCTGGTTCGCTGGTTTGCTGGGCTTTCGAAGAAGAAGAAGAAGATGAAGATGGAGATGCGAGCGGGTAGGGCGAGCGGCGAGGCACACGGGCGGCGCGGCGGCGGCGGCGACGACGGCAAGCTCCGGCAACGGGCTTGCGGGCGCGAGCTCGGCTGGCTTCCGTCGGGCTGCTGCACGCACGAGCTGCTCCTCCTCTCTCTCTCTCTCTTCCCAAGCTTGAAGATGATGTTGATGGGTGCCTTTTGAAATCAAATCTCCACCTTACACTTTGTCAACATCCTACCCATTCTTCTTGCACACCACGATATCACCAAGTGATGTCATATTCCACTATCTCAAAACCCCCACAACATTTTCCAATGGTTGCAAATTTCATTTTCCGCCAAGTCCAAATCTTGTACATCTAATTTCTTCAATTCTCATCAATTCTCTTCCAATTGAATCAAATTGAAGTCCATAAAATTAATCCGATGTCACCACACTTTAATTCACATCTTTACTTGTCCGTAGAACCAACTTAAGTCCCAAAAGTACGATCAAAAGCGAGCCTACTAATTTCTCAAGCCAAATTAACCATTTTCCGATTTACTTGCTGAAAAATTCTGATTACATGAAAAATCTTCCAAAGATGATTCAATGATCCTCGAAATGATTTGTGACACACCCCGACTTCCAATTTCGAATTCGATCTCACCTCCACGGTTAATTTCACTTTGGCACGATACTAGCGTGGTCCAACCTACCGGATAGCCTTTAGAAATTTTCATGCATTTGACCTATGGTTGATCATCTCAAGCCACGATGTTCATCTTTGAAACATTGACGACTTTCGGTTGTCGGGGGTAATCTCAAGGTTTCAAATACGAACACGGGGTACCCAATTAATAGAAAAGTCGGTCCAGTATCGATCGACAAGAATTGTGCGATCTGGTGGAATCACCCACACCTAACACATGCCTCTGTCGAGTCGACCTATTTCCGATCTCTAATCGATTTTAGTTGTGCCGTAATGACCCTTGGAACTAACTCGGTCGAAAGGTCGCTACGATCAAATTCTCGAGTCGATGCATTAGAAACTCTTAATAGCTTCCCCGATAGACTAGTTTCCACATGAGTGGCCAACTCAAGGAAAAGAACTATATGCGTGCCAACGAAATGCCCGTATTAATTTATTGAAAATAGAATTGGAAAATCGGGATGTCACATCTTAAGTACTTTTTGCAGACTTTTGTCGGATGCAAAAATTAAGAAAGCTTTGAAGATGTATGATATATGATCAGTTCAATGGAGAACTATTGAATGCGCATGGGAGCAACTAGCCTATGCCAAGCCTTGATTTAAGTGAGAAACACGAGTTTGTCATTGTTTCCACCACGCTCTGAAGTTAATCTAATTGTTATTAGAGGTCCGGGCCACAAATTGTGAACTTTGCGAACGGGTGACTCATTTGCCAACAAAATGTTTTTCTATGGAGAAACACTTATGTACCCTCAAATAGGACATCTCCATCCATTTAGATTAGTTTTTAATAGAGATGATTGAGGGACAATCTTTAATCTACTGTAAGAATAACAATTTGTTTTGAATAAAAAAACCAAATAATTAGTAATTATAAATTGTTATAGAGTCCACTCTTTCAAGAATTTATAGCTCATAACAAGTTATTATTCTCACAATAGTTCAAACATTGTCATGACGGCAAAACCTGTTTTCAAAAGTCCTTTATTATGATATTAATATAAGACCTTTCTTTCAACCACATCAATAAACTTGATACTTCCTTATTGGTTTAGGGGGATGGGAATGCTATACTCCCATTGCACCTAAAAAGCTCTCCTCTCCCTATGCACTAAAGACTGTTTTTGAATTGAGAAAAATATATAATTCAATTACGAGACTTGTAATTGTAAATTGCACTTAAATATATTCCCCGACATCTTAAACTTCTGGGATAAGTATAATACCTACAAGCAAGTCATATGATCGAGTAATGAGTTCTCAACGGTCCCTCTATTCACATCCATATATCCACTGTATCTAACATGTGAGACTCACCCAAACACACTTTGGTGTTCTACTGCTTAAGTTAACCCTGATTAAATTTTTGCACCAATTCAAGATTCATATGGATAATTATGACTGCTCATTACTAAATTCCATTAACCCCTATGCCTGTTCAATTTTTTTTTTCACTACATATATATACACCCCTTCTTATTGATTTCTTTTTACATCCATTTTGTTCCATTTTTAACGTATTCTTATTGCAATCAGAAAAGCCTTATAGCGGAAACCAGGGGTGAACTTGGTCCCCGTTACAAGCCCATTTGCACATAAAGAACTCCAAATCCAACCCAAATATCCATTTCACAAAAGCCAACTAGAAAAGCCTAAACGCCGGAATAGCCCACTTTCACTCTTTTCCGAACCCCCAAAATGCGATGCTCACCCAAAAGCTCAATTTGTTAGTGACCAAAACCATTTAAGCAAACAGATCATGACCCATTTTACAAGACCTCGTCTTGCCGTTAATCCATCTTGCCCCGGCAAGGAGAGCACATGGATCTGGGGGGACCGCCCGGCCCTTTGCCATCGACAGCTGAGGTCTTGTGTTCGATTCCATCCATGAGTGATGGGTGAGCGATTTTGCGTGTGAAGAGGTTGGGACGACGGACGAGTTTTCTGATGGGGGTATATACAAGGTGGTGGGTTGGCTTTGAAGGGCCGATGTTGGGTGGTTGGGGAATTGCTAGTACATAGAAAATTTTAAGTCCATTTGTTTCATTATAAATGACATCCTTCATAACATAAGTCAAGTCAACAAAGGCCACTAAAATATGTTAAGCATGAATGTTAAGGAAAACGATGTTCGATTTTACGATCATTGATCATATATACTACAAGAAAAGGCTTGTGTATCAAAATATGCAATCTCTTAAATTATGCATTCCAAGAATCAAGCATGAATATAATTTCATTTTTTAATTAGGTCTTGTTAACAAATGTTCTTGAACCATTCATTAACCATACTGCATGAGAAAATATACTAGATGTGTTGATTACACGTACCACTAAAAACTTATTTAGTTTATAATCCTTTTGGGTAAAATCGGCCCACATGCCGAGTCAAAAACATAAGTTTGTGATTATTTCTAGCAAGCTTCAAAGTTCACGCAGAATCATCCCTAATCAAAAGTTCATCTTTTCTCATTTGGGATTAAAATTTGATTCTTTATGTATGATAGGAATCTATGTCAGCAAGGGCTACATGATTCATTTCACCAGAACACAGAGCAAAAGGACCATAACCCCATCATTATTTAGGACTCGCCAAAAGCAAGAAATTTTGCCACCTTGCCCAAAATGTGAATACCAAAAGAGTATTAATCGAGGGGTCGTCAAAACTTGTATATATTGCCCTCGGCAGGACAGCAATAAACTCCGATCCCTTCACTATTATGAATATGAGTGGCCACTATTAGGGTTCGTGTTGGTGAGGTTGGGAACTTGCACCACATTATTCTGTACCAACTTGCCTCATGAAGTCGTCGATAAGGCTAGTGAGCTTCATGCTAACAATGCTTTCGGCAACTACAACCTCATAAATAACAATTGCGAATATTTTGCCACATTTTGCTGTGCTAGCATTCGTAAAAGTGAACAAACGGCATTTGTCAGAGCTTGTCAGGGGAAAATAATGCAAGCCAAAGAATGGATCATGAGGTTGCTGCAGAGAAACTGAATTCAAGTGATCCAACAATCTTCCAATCTTGTATCCTCTGTCTGTTTGTTTTTCTGCTATTTCAAGGCATATTTATTTGGGACTGGACTGGGCAGCGAGAGACCTGCACACGTGCACAAGAAAAAACTTCAAAAAGAAAACCGTGCCCATCTTAGCTTATCCATGTATGTACCTGTTCATGTGAAGATATTTGTAAACTTATGGCATGTGTCTAACAATGTTCGTCATGTTCAATCCGGAAGTATGACGAAGTACTTGTTGGTGACTGGTGTTCCTTACGAGCATAGGCCGACGGTCAATGGCATAACAGTAGTTGTCGTGTTCTCTGGAAGGATGACAGTTGCTGTTGCGTTTGGAGGTGAGGGCCTGGAACTCAATGTTTTTGGTGGAATGTTGAGTGCGTAGCTGTAGAGAGAAGTAAAATAAACAGAGCATAGAAAGGGAAAGAACAACGTGTAACAACAGTTACGCACTTTCTGTCATGTTGGTTCTTGTCAAATTACTTTAGTCAAAAAAGGGAAGTGCTTGGCCATTTTTAGTTGGCATAGGTGCATTGCGCGTCGTCCTAATTCTCGATTCGGAGGAAGTATTTCTTGAAAGTGTTAGTAAAGACACATACAATGTTGATTGCTGAAATAGAATCAACTGGTAACGGCAAAGCTCACTCCAGATGCTCTTTCAGCATTGGTATTATGTAAGGTCTGCAATTCTGCATCATAAACCTCTGTGTGATGATAACTGGTGGCTACGTAACTGATTGCCACTGTAATTCCTATTCTCTGCACATTGATGTAACACATATACAGGACTTTGAAAATGACAGGTTTTTCAATATTGCAGCAAGTGCATAGGGACCTGTCTAGTATTGTTAACATTGATTATGTGAATGCAGCAGCTGAAGGAAACACAAACCGATCGCAGACTGGCAGGCCAACACAGGAATGGTTGCATCTGACTGGATTGATTGCACAATCTGTCTGTAGATACTACACAGGCATTCCTCGAAGTCCCAACTCCCTACTTGTGCGATGAGTGCAGCTATATTAAGCACAAGAAGAGGGAAGGAACTGACCCTTTAACTGAGAATTATACATCCGCACTTTGATGCTAATAAAATCGACAAAGGAAAACAAAAACTTGGGCAAAAACTAAATTGCTTGGTCAGATTGTAAGTACAAGCTGAATGGCTGGATAATCCTGAGCGTAACACTGCATTGAAGGGAAAGTGACTACCCATGGCTGTTGCCCAGTCTCCAGGACAAAGCTTACTAGATGAGCCAACTTCTGCTGTCAAAAGGGGAGAACTTGGGGAATCGATCTTTATAACAGCAATGTCAAGATCTGTATAAGCATCAACAACTTGGCCTGCAACATTTTTTTCCACATCT
The DNA here is from genome assembly GCF_016545825.1 of Eucalyptus grandis. NCBI lineage: Eukaryota > Viridiplantae > Streptophyta > Magnoliopsida > Myrtales > Myrtaceae > Eucalyptus > Eucalyptus grandis. The sequence goes on from NC_052619.1 coordinate 61,954,756, forward strand.
TGCAAATGTACGGCAGCCTGCGACATTTTTTCTGCAAGCCAAGAGCCTGGGACCTTCCGTGCTTAAGTCCATGAGATTAGTCTAGAAAATGGAAGGATCACAATTTTCAATACTCAATCAAGTGCAATATGGCTTCATCTGAGCCTTACATACAAGCCACCCGGAACCTAATAGCATAAGCTTCTTCATTTTGGACTTTCTGGCACCATCATCATCATCATCATCATCATCATCATCATCATCATCATCATCATCTACATTCAAGAATAAAACAGAATATAACCCCAAGTCCCAGAAACAGAAAGGACCTTAGAAATAGTACTGGTGAAAAAAGAAGAAGAAAATAATGGCCCTTCAGAGTTACAGTTTCATCAGCACTGGTTGAGGAAGCAAAAGGTGCACGCAAAACTCCACCAATCATGCAGATTCTTTTAGAGCAACGTTTTTTATGCCACGTAGTAACATGCTTATGCGCAGAGAAATAGAATGACAAGGTATCGAGGAAAGTTGAAGGCTAATTAATCTGCCAAAGTGGTATTCTTTCCCATCCTTACCAGAGCGAGATAACTTGAACTTGAGCCATTAATTTGGACAGCAAATTAGGTCCTCTGACACCATCGTCCTGTCAGCCGACTATATCAAGTTTGTTGTGTCAAAGACAACACCAGCACGTGTTAAAATGTAGCCAATTCTTTGTATAACAGTTCCAGAACCCATCTTGCCGTCTAGCTCTGATCAGCAAGATGAGGAGAGAACTTTCAGATTAGCGCAAACAAGTGAGAGAAGATCTTTGGCCAGGAGCACTCAATAAGAGAAGGATCACATGGCACACTTCACCATCGTTTTGGAGCATATGGAGTAGTGACTGCGGAAGCAATCCTCACAGCCGCACCGGCAATTATATCTCTACCAAAATATCCCTTATTTGGTTTTGCATTTCTTCAGATTGGCATAAGCTTGCCTTATTTGTATCAAAACATCTATCGAACTAGTTTCAAGAGACTTGGAGGGAAGTACTTCTGCAGGTTGCAGCAATGAAAATGAACATCAGATGACAGAATAGGAGTGGTGTTACCCATTGCTTCTGACGAAATTCAAAAGGAGACAACAACGTCTCATCGCTGATTCGAAGGAAATAAATGCAAGGAGAGGCGTCGCGGATTCTCAGCTACTGATACTTGAAGTTAAAATTGCTCTAGACTCCCCTCCGGCGGTAAAAAATTTTGCAGGCACGCATTGGAACAGAGGAATGTGCTGAGAGGAGAAGCAGAAGGAAAATTACCTGTAGTAAGCTCCAGGGCAGAGACCAATTGATACCCAGATTCAGTTGATGTCTCCATGGAATGATTCCGCACCTAAATTCAACTTCCTCTCTTCTCTCAAAAACTTCCTCATTATCAATATCTCATATGCTAACATGATAACTTAGAAAAAATTTAAATAATTAGATAGTATAAACATTCATACAACCATTTACTATTTTCACTACTTCTAAATTATAATTCTATTCTTCCAACCTCACACCCTCCCTAATGGAGTATTTACTTTTTCATTTCAACAGAAAAGAAAATTCGACTGTAGTTGATTTATCCCAATCTCCTTTCAAATAACTAAGTAAAGGTGTGCCATTTTTTCAATTTTATACATTACATTTTTCGAATACAAATTGACGTAAATAATGTGCATACAAATTTTAATGCCAATTTTCACGTAAGAATCAATCGTATAAGGAAAACAAAAACCATTAGTTTGGGGATATATATGTATACGTATATATTTATTATAATATATTTATTAAGAAATGGAGATATTAAAACAATGGAGATTTTTCAATATATTAACTCTTTTTTCCATGTCATGAATTTTTATAGTTTGATTAGATACAACATAGATAAAATGGATGTACAAAACTGGCCGTTATTTTACGTCAAAATAAAATCATTTAATTGGTATGTTAAAAGAACCTGTTGAAAATTAATAAAAGTAATCAAAAAAAGTTGCCCACTTTTTCACAATCCCATGACCCTAAAAATCAAACTCCTCTTTTTCATCAATGTATCAAGTGAACTTAGGAAATGCTACATCTGCACTTCTATGAATTATGTACTCAACGGCCAGATACTTTGTCGGACGCTATTAGAACAAAACTCTTCCCAGGACGCTGAGTTATGGGGTCTGTATATCTTTAATTGGATGTGCTGATCCCTGTTTCCCGTGTTGTGAATTTTGTGAATAGTTGAAGCTCCTTTTGATGTCAAAGTGAGAGGCTAATGAAATCGGCGGGTCTTTTGGCTAACTGTGATTGAAGCGTGACATCGATTGTCGATTTCAACCTCTGGATTGCTGATGCTCAGGAGCGTATCTTGAAAGTTGGGTTGTCCGTGGTGTCCTCATGGTTACAGGTCCCTGGCCCTAACACCGTTTGACGATGGTCGTGCTCCTTTTCTGGTATGGCTTTTGACCGTCGAGAGGTCTTGTCTCTCAGATCCATCAAGAATTAGGTGTCTTCTCTGTAAATTATTATCCCTTGTACGTCTCCTTTCAGTGAATCCATCGAACGTTCGTCGTGGGACTTTCAGTGAATCCATTGAACATTCGTCGTTTCCCACTTCGCACCAGCCAACACCTTTAAAGATAACATCTAACAAGAAACCTGGCCCTTTTTCTTGATGCTGCTTTCTTCCCCAATCATAGTGGGAAATGCAAGTATTCTGGATTCCCGACGATGTGGGAAAGGCTCGATATTTCTGGAATTGGCCAAAGGACGCCTCCTGATCGGCCTTTGGGAAAAGCCATTGGCTTGCCATCTCATCCGGAGTTATCGGAGGACATCCTTTGTTCCCGTATGCTTGGCATCAGATGATCTGTTGAAGCCATGGCAGGTCTGGAACGGCAGTGATACGAAGGAGATGCCCAACGAGCTATCCCTGTTGCGTGCTGGGATATGGAGATATACTTCATGAAAGGATCGAATGCAGATGATACTCCACAAAGTCATCTGATGCTGAATCTTTCTTTACCTCTTAAGTTGTCTTCTTGGAATTCCTTGTGGGACTTACCCAAGATATTCTACAAAAGAACAATGGGAAAGTTGTCCAAAAAGTAAAAAAAAAAAGTTCTAAATCTATTGTATTTTTGCTAATTCAATCATAAACTTTTCGATTTTACTAATTGAATCTTAAATATTTTCATGTTTTATAAATTGAGTAGATTCGGTCAACTTTAACAAGAAAATCGCTGATGCAGATGTTGATAGTGTCATATAGGACCAAAAGTATCTGATGTAAACAATTTTTTATAATTTTTTTAAAAAATTGAATTATTTTATTTTCTTTCTTTCTTTTCCATTTTTTCCTACGAAGTTTGGTGAGGATCGCTAGCGAGGACTTCGTGAGCCTCACATGCGGCCGGGAGGGCTTCATGGTTGGCAAGGGCCTTGCGACCAGCACCCAACGGCCGAGGTTGGGCGGCCTCGCCTGTGATCAGCGAGGATTGATGGGCCCTCAAATACAACTGACGAGGGTTGGCCAGCGATTCTCCGGTGTCGTGAATTTCTGAAAACTTGAAGCTCCTTTTGATGTCAAAGTGAGAGGCTAAAGAAATCAACGGGTCTTTTGGCTAACGCGACTGAGACTTCCTCCTCTTGGTCGATCAACCGACTTTATTCTTGGATCTTGTTCATGAGTCGAGAAAATCAATGTATTCATTTCTATTTTCATCTTTTATTACCTTATTCTTTTGTATTCTTTCATTTTCTTTTATTGTCATGTCTCTGGACACCACCGCCAAAGATAACATCTAATAAACAACCTGACCTTTTCTTAATTATCCTTTCTTCCCCAATCCCAGTGCAAATTGCCAGTATTCTGGACACCCGACAATGAGGGCAAGGCTCGATATTTCTGGAACCGGTCGAAGGACGCCTCTAAATCGGCCTTCGGGAAAAGCCATTGGCTTGCCATCTCATCCAAATGGTCTGTTGAAGCCATAGGAGTTTTGGAATAGCAGCGATACGAAGGAGATGCCCAACGAGCTATCCCTGTCGCATGCTTTGATATGAAGAAGGAGACATGCTTCGCAAAGGGATCAAATGCAGATGATACTTCACCAAGTCATCTAATGCGGAATCCCAAACCTCAAAGCCGTCTTCGTGAAATTCCTTGCGGGACTTGTCTAAGATATGATTTTCGGCAACTGTGACTAAATAACCAATATGCCCGCTACAAAAGAGCAATGAGAAAATTGTCCAAAAATTCATAAATCTATTATGATTTCGACAATTCAGTCATGAACCTTTCGATCTTGCTAATTAAGTTATAAATATTTTTCACATTCTATTAATTGAGTCAATTCGGCCAACTTTAATAAAAAAATCGTTGATGTAGACGTTGGTAGAGTCACGTGGTTGGTGCTAACATGAATAATTTTTTTATTCTTTTTTTAGTTGCAACCTCACCTGCCACCTAGGAGGGCTTCACGGTCAGCAAGGGCCTTGTGACCCTCACCTAGTGGCTGGTGAGGGTTGGCAAAAACTCTCGCTCGGCATAGGAAAAGAAAAAGGAATAAGAAGAAAGAAAACAAAACAAGAGAAAAGGAAATAAAAAAAAAACACAATAAAAATCAGCATTTTAAAAAAATTATAAATTTTTTTCTACATCGGGGCCATTTGTAGTGCTAGCATTTTTGGCTAAACTTGGCCAGATTGAATTTCGAAAGGATTTAGAATTCAATTGGCAAAATTGCAAAGTTTAATATCAAATTGATAAAAAAAAAGTCCAATCAATCCTAATCTTTTATACAAAATTCGAAGGTAGTTCTTCCGGCCAGTGTTTGCCAAAAGTTGCTAACACGATAGTCTAGTCATCTTCGGCCATTCTACTTAGCACTTCAAATAATCGGTTCCCATCCTTCAAAGACCACGAGTGTAATAGGAGCATCTGTTGACAAAAGAATCATCTTAATGTCATCTTATGGCTATTGAGAATGAATCAAATCAAATGGTTTCATCTTATTATTAGATTATTACAAAGATGAACCCGACCCGGAGTATGAACCATAAAATAAAATACCTATTATACTGATCACAAGAATATCAGCTACAGTTTCTATTAACCAAAGATTAATCGATTTTGGAATGATGGTATTGAAATTTCATGCAAAGACCTATAACTAAATTGGCAAACCTAAAAAGTTTATGATTGAAGTAAAAATTGTATAATAAGTTTATAACTTATTGGGTATTTTTTTTTTGTGACCCATCCAGCCTTTTTGCACTTTCGTGATTCTTCTTCTGTTTCAAGATAATTTTCTTAAAACATTACGCTTTTTTTCGATCATTTAAATTTTTAGCGGGGCCCGGTGCTTTCCCCACGATAATTTACGGATTCCTTCGTAGTTTCCGGTCAAACATGCCACCCCACCACCCGAAAACAGTTCTCACGGTACTCTCGACACCGTAGATTCTTCTTATTGATACATGGTTTTGGGTAAAAGACGCCATCCCACCACCAGAAAGATAGTTCTAATTATAAATTCGAAACCCTTTAGATCCCTGGCTTCCCATGCAAGTTGCTTTCCAACCAGTCAAAGCCCTAAAAGCGCGAAACGCCAAATCCCACCGTCCCCCAAAGTTCATACCGAACCTCAGCACACCGCAACAAAACCAGCAGTTTCTCATTCAAAAAGTGGCCTAATGCGATCCCACTCTCTCGCGAAACCAATTATGATGTTTGTCCTTTCAATTCGAAAAATTAAGAAAAAGAGGAGTTAAATCGTGGCATAATGTGACGGGTGATGGCGATGATCTAGAAGATGAGGTGGTGGAAAGCGGAATTAATGGATAAAGAGCCGTAGAAATTCTGCCTCTTTTATTTTGCTTATTCACGGGACAAGAGTAGAACAGGGAAAAATTTAAATCATTGCTATGGAGAGAGACTGGAGTTCGCTTATGTCGGGCCCATTATATCATTCCCTAGGCCAAACGGCCCTCCCAGTCACACTCACGAAAGCCGCTGGGTCTTGCCATCCTCGCATCACTTTCGAACAAAGTTGATTTTGTCATCAGGAACCCAATATTGCTCGAGGCATTGGAATTTGCTAAAAAGCTTGCTGAGGAAATGAACTTCATCATGGAAGAAGAAAATGGATTTACTTTTTTTTATGCTTCATGACTTTTGTGTGCTCCCAAGGAGATTCAGGATCAATAGCTTGGCAAAGTGCGGCCACCTTTTAGCACCTCAGGAATTTGAGATGGCATATTACTAGTCGAGGTGAATACTATTGAGATTGTCTGGAGCTGGTGATCGATTTATAAATGTAAGAAAAGTTTCATTTGTTAAGTTAACGATTGGGGGTGAAAGAAGTTCAAGATTACCTAACAATGATAATAGAGCCTAGGTTGCTAACAAATCTGAACGTAATAGTCACACGAGAGAGTTATAGGTTGTTGAGCCTCCGATTCAAGGTCTGATGTGTGAGGATGAGATTATTGAAGTTGTCTCATATTTGTTATGGAAAAAATCGATGGTCGATTTATAAGTTTGAGAGAAAACCTCATATTTTGAGTTAACTTTTGGAGTTAGGGAGGTTCAAGATCACTCAACACATATAACTTCGATTGGTATATGCATGAAATTGGTTGGGAACAAGACTTTTACATTGTTTTCTAATCTTTATTGTTTTTTAGGATAACGAAGATATTCTTTATGTTTTTGTGGTCAAATATGTTGCTATGTAACTTTATCATTTTCTTCATAAACATAAAGAAGAGAGCTTGCTTTCGGTTCCCGCCTGTGACCAATCGGTTGCGCTTGAGTCCGGTGTGTTTCGCCAATGCGGGAATTTAAGCCAATTTCTAATTTTGCGGATGGGGCCCCACACGGATGCTCCTACCCATTATTTTTTATATTGTTCATCACCCTTGGAAAAGCCAATTGCATCTCTCCCTCTCCCTTCGCTCTCTCTACTTCTTATTTTTATTTTATTATTATATAAATGAATGATTCTTATGTCCGATTTCACTCTCAGGACGTACATACGGTCGTCTTTTCGGGTACAAGCAGATACGTAAGCCGCACCTTCATTCTCTCACTTGGTCGCTATGGGCCAGCATGGTTGCACCACTGTTTTACGTTCAGGAACAGAAATTTCTGTTTTTTTGTTCCTGGGAACAAAAAGGAAACAAAACGCGTTTGTGTGCGTTTCTGTTCCTTTTGTTCTTTTTGTTCAGAACAAAAAGAAACAAACGAGAAACACAAATTTTGTGTTTCTCGTTTTAGTTTCGAAACACAAAATGAGAAACACTTTTTTTTTTTTTTCTTTTTTTCTCTTATTTTCTTGTTCTTCTTTCTTTTGGCGGTCGCCGGCCTCGGCCATGGCCGGCGACCGATGGCCGACGAGGGCCGGCGGCCTCGCCCGCCACGGCGAGGCTCGTCGGCCCCGGCGAGGCCGACGCTCGCCGTCCCCGGCGAGGCCGACGCTCGCCGTCCCCGGCGAGGCCGAGGCTTGCCGTAGATGGGCGAGGTCGGCCTCGTGCCGCCTGGGCGAGCTCGATCTCGCCCCGGTCCGGCGAGCCGGCCTCGCCCGCCGCCGGGCGAGCTCGGCCTCGCCTTGATCCGGCGAGCCGACCTCGCGCCGGCCCAGGCGAGCTCGATCTCGCCCGAGATCCGGCCTCGAGCTCGCCCGGCCGAGCGCCGAGCTCGCCCAACGGCCGGCGAGCCTCGGCCTCGCTGGCGGTGGCCCGGTGAGCCGCGCCTGCCCGCCCGGCCCAGGCGAGCTCGGCCCTCGCCGGCCGGCCGCCGGCCAAGGCCTTGGCCGGCGACCAAAAGAAGAAAAAAATGAAAAAAAAAAGAAAAAAAGGAAAAATAAGAAAAAATAGAAAAATAAAAGAAATAAAAAAATTATCCAAATTTACCAAACATGTTTCGTTTATTTTTATTCCCGGAACAAGTTTACTAAACGCGTATTTTTGTTCAAAATTGTTCCCGGAACAAACACTTTTTCTATTTACGTTCCACTAGAACAATTTTTAAACAAACACAACCAAACGCGCCCTATCTGGCTCCATCAATTCCTCTTGAATTTGAAAAGTGGCACAATCTCTCCAAGGATGATGATGGCGATGACCGCTTTTTTGTCGGTCGCGTACGTTCCCTCAAGTTGGATGGCCCCTTTCAATACCCACCCACCACACACCAAAAAAAAAAAAGTTGGACGAACTAGAGAACCCATCTTCTTCTTTTCTTATTCAATGTTCACACCTATCGTTCTCCTTGCTTTTTCGGTTCTCCGTGTGAAACGCCGAGGACGAGGACGAGGTCGAGGTCGCTGTCCGCTCCCTTCTTCTAGAGCTCCTCTGTGAAGCTCCGGTCTGTCGGCGAGCGGCGTCCGAAGTGCCCGGCTAAAAGCCGAGCCACAACTCGGAGCCCCATTCCCCCAACTCGGCCGTGAGGTCATGGCTCGGCTCGGAGGTGGAGCTTGGGGTCACGGGTCGCGCTGCTTCGAGGAACTCCGCGGCGTGGCCTATCTCCTGACCCGAGATATCGTCTCGCTGTCGAGCGTCGGACCGTCGCCCGAGTGCTGGCGCCAGCATGGAATCGGAATCGGGTCGGTCGCCTGACCTGCCAGTAGAAGATTGTGCGTTGAGCTATTCTCTCGCTAAAGACTGCCCGGTCCGCCCGATAGGGGCAGAGGTCCTCGATCTGGGCTCGTGGTGACGGAGGGACATCGCAGGCGTCCCTCCCAGGCTCCTCAACCCCGTGTTCGCCGCCGGGTGGGTCCATTGGAAAGCCGCAGGCAGAGGCGGCGTCATCATCTCGTCCTTCAACATGGCGGAGGAGGAATTGGAGACGTCCACCAGGCGGCGCACGTCCGGGGAGTTTCTGGGGCTCGCCAACCACTCGCGCCAGGAGAGCTTGGACATGTTGGTGATGGAGGAGAGTGGGCGGAGGGTGAAGGAGTACAGTGTCCGGCTGAGATCGCCGTTTCCTGTCAGCAGTCACTGGTTCCTGGAGGCTGTGGGCTGTTGTGATGGTGCTCAAGTACTTGTAATGTGATCCTGTGACTGAGGAGCTAGAGGGTGAGCAGAGAGGAGAGGGGGCGACGTTTGCAGCATCACCGCGAGTTTGCTTTCTGCCGCCACCTGTCAAGCCGCCGTTGACATGAGTTCTCAGCCACCCCGCCTCTCTCTCTCTCTCTCTCTCTCTCTCTCTCTCTTTCCCTCTCTCCCTCCCTTTTACACACGCCGGAATAGAGACACACACCCGAAGAAGCCCCACAAAATAACCTCATCGTCGTCGCCAGCTCTCCCCCAGTTCATTCTCCCCTACGATTTGTTCTCCCTTTCCTCTCTCTTCCGCCGGCTCTCTCTCTCTCTCTTTCTCTCTCTCTCTCTAACGCTTGAAGAGACGCACAAACTTGAAGAAGCCTCATACGGTAACCTCATCTGCCATCTCCCACTCTCCCTGCAGTTCATTCTCGCTCACTTCTTCCTCTTCGTTTCCTCTCTCTTTTCGCCATCTCTCCCTCACGCACACTTGAAGAGACGCACAAACTTGAAAACTCTCAAACCTTAACCTCATCGCCATCGCTGACTTCATTCTCACCCACTTATTCTCAGTCACTTCTTCCTCTTGCTTTCCTCTCTCTTCCGCCATCTCTCTCTATCTTGCACGCTTGAAGAGACACACAAATTGAAGAACCCTCATGTTCATTCTCACCCACTTCTTCCTCTTCCTTTCCTCTATCCTCCGCCATCTCTCTCACACACCCACCTGACACATACAAACTTGAAAAAACCTCGTACAATAACCTCATCGTCATCGCCTACTCTCTCTCAGTTCATTCTGAGTCACTGGCTCTTCCTTTCCTCTCTCTTCCGCCATCTCACTCTCACGCACGCGCACGTGAAGAGAACACAAACTTGAAGAACCCTCATACAATAACCTCATCACCATCGCCCACTCTCCTCCAGTTCATTCTCACTCACTTCTTCCTGTTCCTTTCCTCTCTCTCTCTCTCTCTCTCTCTCTCAACTTGAAGAACCCTCATACAATAACCTCGTCTTCATCGCCCACTCTCCCCCTCACGCACTTCTTCCTTTCCTCTCTCTTCCCCCATCTCTCTCTCTTCCTCTTAGAGAGAGACACACACTTGGAGAACCCTCATACAATAACCTTATCGCCATCGCCCACTGCGGACGCCATCTCTCTCAGTCTCTCTCTCTCTCTCTCACGCTTCAAGAACCCCCATACAATAACTCATCGGCATCGCCCAGTCTACTCTAGTTCATTCTCACTCACTATCTCCTTCTCTTTTCCTCTCTCTTCCATCAACGCCCTCTCTCTCACACCCACGCACACTTGAAGCACCCTCATACCATAACCTCGTTGCCCAATCTCCCCCACTTCATTCTCACTCACTTCTTCCTTTTCCTTTCCTCTCTTCGGTGGACCTTGTTCATCATCCCTGTCATAGACCTTTTGGCAGCATAGGTGATCATTTTAGCTTCCTCACCTGATTATTCTTGTTCTCACTGCAATAATTATATTTAGTTTGGGGAGATTTTTTGCTGGTAAATCAGCTCAAGCACAAGTCCGATTGAGAGAAAAAGAGCCACAAGAGAAATTGGTGATGAAGATCATCAACAGGATATTGACGATATTGATGCAGTTAATGTGGAAAGTGGTGAGACCTGAGGATCTCAAACTTGGGGATCACGTTTATAGATATGGATGGTATGGATTATATAGTCATCATGGTGAGTCCTCGTCATCTTCCTGATTTTGCACTTGTCCTTTTTTTTTCCTCCTCCTTTTTCTGGACAGTCTTTTTGCTCTTTAACCGATCAGTTTACACTTTCCAACAATACCTAGAAGCCTCAACAAAGTCAAATATTTCTAGCGGATGGTTCTTCGAAGTTGAAGCCACCCGATAATAAATGGCTACAAAGATGTACGGCCAAATGAGATGCCAATTAATCGGAGTAAATGTCACTCTTTCATCTTGGTGTCATTCTTTCAACACTACTATTCCTCTTCCCATGATTTCTATCGCTAGAAAGAAGGCGTGAAAAGTTCTAATAACAATTTAAATCCGATTTCTCCAATTGCTCGCCCTCATGATGGATGGCTTGTGAGTCTACTTTCTCATACTATCTCCTGCCAAGCCAAACTTAAACACTTAACCTCAACCCAGAATGAATGATAAAATCAATTCCCACTTTGGAAGAGTCCTGGGACGAGCGGCAGCTAAACTGGGGTAATCTTTCTGAGTCTATTTCAGCGTTGAGTTTTTTAATCCACCCCCTCGGTTTCACTCTCCTTTCCTTTTCTTTTATTTCAAGGCCAGTAATATCTGAGTTCAGTCCAACATGCCATCTCGCCAGAGAAAAAAGGCATGATAGGTTCTAATAACACAATGAAAACCCTAGATTCTTGATGAGAAGAGAGAGAGAGAGAGAGAGAGAGAGAGAGAGAGAGAGAGAGAGAGAGAGAGAGAGAGAGAGAGAGAGATTTATCCTGATTTTTGTTTGACACCCAAAACTACAAAAATTCAATTCTCTGTATTTGCACAAAAACCCTATGTATGTATAACATAGATAACCATCTTTGAAATTTGGTTTTATAACTTTTTTCAGTAACTCAACTTATTATAGCCGATTGCCTATTAAAAAGGAAAGTGACTTTGTGGTTCAAAAGGCACCATTATCTTAGCATTGCCCTTTAAAGCATGACCGTGACTATAATTAATTATTTATAGCAAGGATGCAGAACATAAGCAAACATAGAAAATAATGCTTGCTTAATTTATTTCGACCGTAGGAAGTTTTCTTTCGGACCTTGACTTATGTAGATAGATATTACAAAAGGAGTGCTTTTCAACTTTATATCAAGATTAAGAATGAGAGATCTGGACTAGTCAACGAGATTACTTTTAGCAATTTTTTCCTTTTTTTGGTGCTGCCCTGGCCTTGTAGTGCGTGGAAATTTTGTGTAGAGAAAATTCTAGAGCTAAGCTGGAGCTGTAGCTGTAGCACATTTCATTTTTATCTAACGTGCCAAACAAAAGATAAGAAATTTATTCAGATTTCTAATCCAAAATCGGCCTACACATCCAGTCAAAGAAAGAAGTTTGTGAATATTCATAGTACATTCCGCCCTTTGTGTCAAAATTGTCTCCCTAGAATTCCTTTTCGTTTTCCGTGTCAAACTAAATTTGATTGTTAAATGATTTGCTCGTACATATTACAGGAATTTACATCGGCAATGGCTATGTGATTCATTTCACTCGAACAGAGAGCAAAAACACCTTATTTCCTTCACTTTTCAAGACTAGCTACAAGCAAGAAATTTTGTCTCCTTGCCCCGAATGTGGATACCTGGAGAGTAGTGACCATGGGGTTGTTAAAACTTGTCTCGATTGCTTCCGGCGGGATGGTAGAAAACTCCGATCCCTTCACCGGTATGAATATGGGTGCCCAATACTAAGGTTTAAGTTTGCAAGGCGAGGAACTTGCACTATGTTACTTGATACCAAATTACCCCATCAAGTTGTTGATAAGGCCAACAAGCTTCACAATGATAATGCATTTGGTGATTACAACCTCATCAATAACAATTGTGAGCATTTTGTTACATATTGCCGGACCGACTACCGTGCAAGCGAACAGGCAGCATTTTTTAGTGAATGTGCGGGAAAAATTAAGGAAGCCAAAGAATGGACCATGAAGAAGTTGCTGCGGAGAAATTGAACTCGAGTGATCCAACCTTCCTCCAATGTTGTATTTCTCTGTCTGTTTGTTGTTTTAGAACATAGAAAATGTGCCATACTCAGCTTATTCGTATATGGACATGTTTATGTGGAGATATATCTATAAATATATCTGATCGTTATATTCAATGACCGGAAATATGATCATAGCCGATGACATTGGTTCCGCTCCGCCCCCCACTCGTTTCACAGATTACACGTATTCTGGTGCTCGTTCCATTCCCATTATATTTTCCAAGAGTAAAGTTGTTAGATTGTCCTAGTCCAACATACGCAGCCCCCCCTCTCTCTCTCTCCCTGCCACCAATCATCACTGCACAGTGGCATAGTGTCTTTCACTAAAGTGTACGTGAACAGCATCCCAAATAATGACGCCTCAAGTCTTTGATTCCATCATAATAATAAATAAATAAAGTCTTTGATTCCATAGTGTCTTTCGCTAAAGCGTACGTGAACAGCATCCCAAATTATAATGCCTCATGTCTTTGATTTCTTTATTTCCTACTTTTCATCTGTGAAACTTTTATCATTAAGTAGGCAACCAAGACTCCATAAGTGTTGGCTGGTTTCGGCCCTTGTGGGCCGTCCTTGTATGCAATCGGATTCGTTGCCCTTTTCTTGTGGCCCAAACCTTGTCTTCCACCACCAATCAAGGACAGGACAGTGCCTTGGTAAACCGCACCGCGTCTCTCTCTCTCTCGTTCGCCCGCACGACTAATTTGAAAAGAAAGTGGCAGTTAGGATCATGATGAGTGCTCCTTTGTTAGTCGCGTACAGTTGAGTTCAAGAAAAACAAAGTTGAGTGAACAAGAGAACCCATCTCCTTCTCCTTTTTCAATGTTCACATATCGTTTTTCCTTGCTGATGGTTTTAGGTGATGGCCCGTCCGCCCATGATGGGCCTAAAAGCCCGGTCCATAGGATTATGGCCCATGAATGGAGGGATATGATAAAGGGGTACATTTTTATTTTTGAGGGAATGTATATAAGGGAGGAAAGAGAGAGACGAACGCATCTGTTGGCATAACGTACGTACATTTCTCTCCTCCAAAAAGAAAACCAAAAAGTGCGCTAAAGGCGACGCCGTCTTCCCTTCAAGGCCAATCGACGTCATCGGATCGAACTGGATCGATTTTCTCTTCCTCTTATCGGCGTTGGTGTTTAATCTGTGGCTAACAAGGTACACTCGATTCCGTGGTGTGCTTTAGGATCGGTGATACGTGTGAATTTCACAGGCTTGTCTTCCGCATTCGTTTTAGGGGTTCGATTTAGTGTCGAATCCGGTTTTTGGGATTCCACTAATCCCAACATTGGTATCAGAGCCCTAGTTCATGTTTTTCCGACCCCTTTGATGTTTTATGATTGATTTTTCGCGAAAATATTCGGCCGACACGGATTGGGGCGAGAAATCCCGACACCCGAGCACTGTTCATCCATTTTTTTCGAGTTTCCGTAAGTCGAAATCAATTTCTGAAAGCATAGGGTGAAAGAGCTCGTCGAGACGAGTCCGTCGACATGTCGTGCGCCGCCAGGAGACGCCGGACGCACCCACACGCGCGGCCATAAGCCGATGCGCATGGGCTCGACGCGCCCAAAGCGCTGGCTCGGCCAGCGCGTGCGCCACAAGCGCTGGTTGGCGAATCGGCATGTGCGCGCCGGCGACCGGCGAATCGGCACGCGCCGGTCGGCGAACCGACTCGTGCTGGCGTCACCGTGACGTCACGGTAACCAGCTGGGAGGATGGCGTCATCGATGACGTCATCGCCGACAACTTGTTGCTAGCCGCGCGACCCGACCCGACATGTGCAGAAGCCTGGCGCGTGCCATGCATGTGCCGGCTAACGTTTGCATGACGTCATCTCGCGCATGCGCGCGGCACGTGCCGGTCGGTTCGTCCGACCCGGTCGACCGGCTCGTTCAGTCCGACCGGCAAGCCCGATGACCGCGTGACCGTTGACCGTTGACTTGCGTTGACCCATTGACCGATGATCGTTAACTGTTGACCGACGACCGTTACCTTGTTCACCCAAAAAAAAAAAATTTGTTTCTTTTTCAATTATGTCTGTGTGAGTTAGAGGTAATCCATTTTTATTTTGCATTTGTTGCATGAATCATGGAAAATTATGTATTTTCCATTTTGTTTATTGTGAATTATAAGTGATCCATTTTTAGTTCTGCATTTGTTGCAGGAACTATGATGCGTTATGCACGGATACCTGCATTCTCGAGAACGGACGAGGGAAGTACAAGACTTAAAAGGCTGATGTCAGAGTTAGCTAATTATCGGTGGCATAACAGTGATTTAGTATCACATGTGGTCAAGGTCAATAAGATGATACAGAAAATCATCTGGAATGGTTATCTTATGCCGGATTTTGAGAAGGTGTCGGCTTTGATGAACACTCTTCCACCTGAATGGCAAGCAGTGTTAGATTGGCTATGGGAGGTCAACGTGGTCTCGGGTTATAAGAGACTAGTGGTAGCTTTTGTAAGAGAGTATCATAGGATTGAGTTAACTAAAACTTCAACCCTTAGATTGAGCGCCACATGGCACAGAGTGAATGCGCCTTGGAGGCGACATGAAAGCTCTCCAAAAAATTTTCAATGGTTGGCAAATGTGTCTACAAATTTCTTAGATATTTTGACCGATAGATTAGAAGGGACATTCCCTATTTATTTCTTAGATTAGTTTCAGATGTTTTTTTAAATGTGAATATCTCTTTCTATGTTGATATTTCTTTTTTGAATATATTACTTAGTGTAATGGATTGTTGTATTATGTGAAAGCATTATTATTCTATTGTATGTTAGATATTATTTGCTTTATGTTATTGTTGACTGTTGTGGGTAGTTCATAGAAATTTTTGTAACTTCATAGAATTTATTTTGCATAAGACAATTATATTAATAATAGTTTTAAGTTAGGATTTTTGGAGGATGATTGGAAACGTAGTGACCTTTTGATTCTGAAACCTTGAAATTATTAATTGATATGATGGGTCTGTGCAAAGTGGATGCATAAATGATAGGCATTAATTATTCGTGCATATATGTTTGATGTGTTCAGATCGATGGTTTCAGCAACTAAGAACTTAATTGCTGATATGAATGGCAACAATTATGAAATATTGAATATGAAGATTCAATATGTGCTGGAAAAACAAGAAGTACTTGAAGCTCTTGACCATGTTATGGAAGATCTTGAGGATGCTGTGCGCCACCTTGAGCTAGTAGAGGACCGCTTAACGGCATGTGAGCCGAAAATAGATATTTGCAATGCTGGTTCTAGCTCAGAAAGGGCTTTGAGCTCTAAGCGCAAGCGTATTGATTTGTTCAATATGTGGGAATGCAAATGATCAAGTCCTTATTGCAAGAAATCAAGAGTTAACCAACACAAAAGAGGAAAACGTCCTCAAGTGAAGAAAATGTCAAGTGTGAGGTGTTACAATTGTAACAAGAAAGGTCACTATGCTCGCAACTGTTGTGAGCCGAAAAAGGTAAACACCTCTTATACATTTGAGAACTTTGCTTATGTGTCAAGTTCTGTATTATTAGCTGAATCTAATCCTTTGTGGAATGTAGATTCAGGATCGACAGAAAATGTAAGGGAACGATAGAGGATCCTTCGTGGAATTCCGATGAATACCTATTGGAGCTAAATGGATCTATGTAGGAAATAACTCCAGAGCTGAAGTTAAAGGGATTGGCATCTTCCAATTGAACATGCATGGTGGACACACCTTGTTCCTACATGATGTTCTATATGCTCTAGAGATTCGTCGAAATTAAGTGTCTGTTTTGGTGTTGGTTAAGCTTGGTTTTAGTGTGAACTTCCGTAATAGAGATGTAGATTTGTATTTGGATACAAACTACTATCGTTGTGGTCACTTTCTGGATGGTTTTATTATACTAGATGTTGACTGTGGTGATGTCAATATTTGTTATTCCATTGTTTCACGTCTTCTACTTAATATGATCATGATATGATTATGTGGCATGCTAGACTTGGTCATATTGGTCAACAACATATGAATAGACTAGCTTGTTGGGCAACATTGAAAAAATTGATTTGCTAATATGTGAGCATTGCCTAGTAGGGAAAACGACAAGGAAACCATTTGGAAAATGTAAAAGAGCTGAATTTTCTCTACATTTAATCCATTCTGACGTCTGTGGTGCAATGAATGTGCAATGAAGGCATGTGGCTGTTTATTTCATCACTTTTATAGATGATTATACTCGATTTGGATATGTCTATTTGATTTCTCATAAATCTAAAGCATTAAGTTGTTTCAAAAGGTTTATGAACTTGGAAGAAAATCAATTAGACAAGAAAATAAAAGCATTGAGATCCGATCAAGGTCGAGAATATTTATCTGATGAGTTCAGAAAATTATGTGGTGAAAAAGGAATATAAAGACAGTTGTCTATTCCATATATTTCTCAACAAAATGGTGTTGTAAAGAGAAAAAACAGAATCTTACTGGAGATGGTTAGGTCCATGATGGCGCATGCCAACTTACCTATTACTTTTTGGAGTGATGCGTTGTTAACTGCTGCCTGTATACTTAACCGGGTGCCTTCCAAATCAGTTACTTCCACTCCATATGAGTTATGGATAGGTAGAAAACTAGACTTAAGTTTCTTGAGCCATGGGGTTGTGCTGCCTATACTCATGAGTCCTCTCACAAGTTTGGGAAATTTGGTCCTAAAGTAAAGAAGAGTATTTTAATGAGATACTCCGAACACTCGAAAGGGTATGTGTTCATAAGTGAGCAGGAAAGTGGGAGTATAACTGAATCTGAATCACTGGATGTCACATTCTTAGAGGATGAATTTCCTAAGAAGGACGAAATAAGGGAAGATTACTCCCTATTTGAAACATTGGATCAAGATAATGATATTAGTGGAGTTCGTCTAAGTGGGAGTAATACGAGAAGTGATGAATTGAATTCAACTCATTCTCAATTACAACCACATAATGAGACGACATCGTCATTATCTAATCCAAGTGGGAGCTTGATGGGGAATGATGTGCAAAGTGTACTATCTCCCATACGGCGAACAAGTCGCCACTTTTATAATTGCTCCACAAGATGAGGATGAGCCAAGAAATATTAATGAGGCTCTAAATTGCCCTGGTAAGGAAAAATGGATTTATGCAATGAAAGAGGAGATGGAGTCAATGAAGTCAAACCAAGTTTGGAACTGGTTGATCTTCCAACAGGACGCAAAGCTATTGTGAACAAATGGGTTCTTAAAATAAAGCAAAAGGTTGATGGCTCGATAGAATGGCATAAGGCTCGTCTTGTGGCGAAGGGGTATAATCAATAGGAAGTAATTGATTATGAAGAAACATTTTCTCCCGTAGTGAGATTTACCTCGATTCGCATAATTCTGGCAATAGTGATTAGTATGGATCTTGATTTACATCAAATGGATGTAAAGACTGCTTTCCTCAATGTAGAATTAGAGGAAGAAATATATATGGAACAACCTGCTGGTTTCATTAAAGAAGGCCAAGAAGAAAAGGTATATCGACTTTTGAGATCGATATATGGCCTCAAGCAGTCATCAAGACAATGGTATATACGTTTTCATAATGCCATAGTGGCATATGATTTTACAATGATAGATGATGATCATTATCTATATATCAAAAGATCCAAGGATCAATTTGTGATCATATCATTATATGTTGATGATATACTAATTGCCGGAAGCAATATGGAGCTTGTCGATACTGTCAAGAGTTGGTTGTCTTCCAACTTTGAGATGAAGGATATGGGTGATGCTGCATACATTATTGGAGTTAAGATTTCAAGAGATCGTTCGAAGAGATCATTATCTCTTTCGCAAGAAACATATATAAACAAGGTTCTTGAACGATTGCGTATGCAAGATTGTAAACCCATAGACACTCCTATTGCAAAAGGTGAAGGATTGAGCCATAGACTATGTCCAAGGACTCCACAAGAGAAGGAACAAATGAAATATGTTTCTTATGCTAGTGCTGTTGTGAGCTTGATGTACGCTATAATGTGCACAAGACCTGACATATGTTTTTTGCAGTTGGAATGGTGAGAAGATACCAATCCAATCTAGGTCAAGCACATTGGAAAGCCGTTAAGAGAATACTAAGGTATCTAAAGGGAACTGCTGATTATACGCTGAGTTAATTATGGAAAGGATCTGCGACTCTAAGGCTATTATGATGTTGATTATGGAGGAGATTTAGATGAAAGAAAATCTATCTCTAGATTTGTTTTCTTACCGAATAATGGCACCATATGTTGGAGCAGTAAGAAACAAAAGTGTATAGCTTTGTCCACGATGGAAACTGAGTTCGTGGCATTATCAACAGCAATATAAGAAGATATTTGGCTTAAGAGATTATTGGATCATTTAGGTGTTATTGGAAGTGCTGCACATTCATTGTTGGTTAACTGTGATAGCCAAGTAGCAAAAGCGTACACCAAAGATCCAAAATATCATGGCAAGACCAAACATATAGATACCAAGTATAATTTTATCAAAGATATGATTGCACGAAAAGATGTGAACTTACAGTACATACTACGCATAGAATGGTAACAGATCCTATGACAAAGCCAATACCTAAAGATGTGTTTTGTGGCCATATGAAATCTCTAGGATTGCGTAGAGTCTGATGTACTGGATTGTAATTTCCCTGAAGTGTTCATATTTGATGAATTTGTGTTTTTCATCATTAATGCCTATGAATCTTTGTTTGATCTTTATGCATCTTAATGCTTAGTGTATTATTTTAAGTTGAGAAAGTATGTCGGACAGATATAAGATTAGCTCACTCACACGGGTAATCGCCTCTATTTACTGTGTGATAAATAGAGATGAGACTGTTTTTAAGCTTATTATCTAGGTGATAATCGAGAGTTAAAGCTTAAAATACGTATGTCGCCTTAACTGAGTGTTAAGATGATGACATAATACTTACTATGTCTGAAAGTAAAATACCCCACATATTTTACTTTATCTATCTATGATGCCAGATGTGAGTTTTGATGACTTTTGTGAATGAGTAGATACGTGAACTCAAGTTAGACATTGGGTATGTCTGAACTATCATCTGTACGGTATTGAAGATGTATGTCGCGACCTACCCTCGGGGGGAGGGAGCAGGTTTAGGGGTATTGCCTAAAGGACGGGCCTAAGGCCCATGATTAGGCGCGAGCTCTCCCAAGCCCATACCCCGCGTGACGTTGGGATATTCTTAATAAATTTGTACAAAAGGAGTCGCCACTAGCCTATTGGGGTCGGCTAGAAACCAAGTGAGACATGGGAGCGTGCCTCACTTCCTACGCAACCAGAGAGTCTAGGATCGGGACTTGATTACACTAATTGACCAATTAGTGCCCTTTTCGGTACCTAATCTTGTTCATTTTAACAAAATGATTTTCATCAGGCAGTTTAGATTGATTTCATATCTATCCACTAACATAGGAGGTGAGCATGCAAGTGCACAATCAATAAAGTAATAATTATACCTATCAAGCTCCTATTTGCCCTAAAATTAAACACGTGCAAATTAAACACAAAACACGCAAATTAAACATACAATAAAAAACAACATACAAGAAAATAAAGGCTTAATTACACTAAAGCGGCAATACATGGCAATTCCTAACCAAACCCTATCATTTCTGGATTTTTCGAAATTTTTTTAATTTAATTTTTTAATTTTTTTAATTAATTTTTTTAAATTTTCTTTTAAAAAATCGAATTTTTAATGTTTTCTGAGTTTTTTGAAATTTCGGAAAATTTTAACTTTCTTTTTTTTAATTTTCTTTTTTAAAATTTTTTAAAATTTTTTTGATTTTTAATATATATTTAATATTTAATATTATTATATTTCAATAAAATGGGTTCGGACCGGGTAAACCCAATCCGGCCCGTGGACCTAACCCAAACCCGGATCCAACACTTTTGGATTTTTTTTATAAAAAAATTTTCATTTTTTTGAAAATAAAAATTAACTAATTGATTAATTTTTTTTGTTTGTCTTTTCTCACTTGCACCCCTTTTCCTGCACCCTCTGCTTCGCGACTCCTCTTTCCCGAAGCCCCTTTTACTCCATTTTTTAACCTTTTTATAGTTTTCTATTTTTTGTTTGTTTTACTCTTTTTTCTTTTGTATTCTTTTCTTTTCTTTTTCTGGGCTCCTTCTTCTTCGTGGGTTCTCTGTACGCTCGAAGACCCTTCTTTCCTCGAGATCTTGTTCCTCGCTGAAGCTCGTCCAAACGGCGACACAGACCGACGCAACCGCCGTTCCACCACCGCACCACCACCATCTACCGGTCGCCCATTCCAACCGGTACAAACCACCATTGGCCACGAACTCCGGCGACCATTAATCCAAACATCAAAACGACGAAAACTCTTGCTCTCTCGACGATACACAATTATTTTGCGAAAGCCACGCCAAAACGCAATAAGCATACAAAGAGAAAACATGATTCAACGGCCATTAACGCAAACACGGATCGATCCCCATTTAAAACGTGAGCTGGCTTCCGATCTTTTGTGGGACATTTTCACAAGCACTTGGTGTACGCTATTAACACAGGGGATTTTCAACTTGATGCGGGCACGGGCACAAATCTAAATCCCTAACGATGCATCTAGAACAACTATCAGCTTTCAGGGAGGACCGGCTTGGACCGAAACTTGCGCGAACTAGTCGACGCAAGCTCCGGCCCGTCGTCTTCAGGAAACAAGGGACGCATGGTCGGAACAAGCCTACCTGGTTTGAGGGAAGGTTGCAATGGACGGCGGCTGAAGAATGGACCTCCGGCGACCAACCAACCATCTCTCGATCTCGTTCTCTCTCGCTCACTCTCTCCCTATGCTCTGGTGTGTGGTGTGTTGTCCTCTGTGGAGTTCTTCTGCTGAGCTCGTTCGGGGAAGAGTTGCGGTGGACAACGGCGGGCGGACAGGCCTCCGGCAACAGCTAGCTGTTCCCTCGAGCTCTCCTCCTCCTTCTGGTTTCTCTCCTCTGTTTCTCTCTATGTTTCGTCCGTCCCCTGCTCTCTACTGCCCTCCTTCGGTCTTATACTTCTGTCCTTTCTTTTTCTGCAGGTATTCCGAGCGAAGACCTCCTGCCATGCCAGCTGGTCGATCGGTCTACTTCCTCGACCCGCGGATCGCGCCGAACCTTGATCTTCTTGCTCTCGCTATGCTGCTGCAACTTCTGCTACTCTGTTTTTTTTCTCTTATTGCAGATCTCCTGAGCGAAGACCCCCGCCGTGCTAGCTGGTTGATCGCTCGCTTCCTCGACCCGCGGATCGCGCCGAAACCCCCTGCCATGCCGATCCTCTCGCCTCACCTTCTCTTCATCTTCCCGTTTCCTTTCTTTTTTTCTGCAGGAACTTGTGAAGACCACGGTTGAGCCCCGTTGCCGGTCGGCTGCTCCCGACCCGCGGATCATGCCGCGCCCCGCCACACCGATCCTCTCGCTTCGCAGTTGTGCAGTCGTGCGAAGGCCGAAGGAGGGAGAAGACCAGATGCGGGCCGGGCCGAAAAAAAAAGAAAAGAGGTTGGGCTGGCCCGACGCGGGAGGAAAAGAAAAGGAGAGACGGGTCGGGCCACAGCCGAATCCAGCCCGACCCGACCATATTCTTTTTTGTTCGTTTTTCGTTTTTTTTTTTTTTAGTTAAAGAATATTAATTAATTTTTTTGTGATTAATTTCTAATCTTTAACGCTGCTCTAAATTAATTAACTTATGTAAAATTTAGGTGTCAACAATGTAGACATACGCTCCATGGGAAATGAGTTATTACCGTAATACGTATTTCATACTACGTATGCATGAGACGACCAATAAGAGTGGCAAAAGTTTGATCTCAACTTTTATGTCGTGTGAGACTCTTGAGGAAAAGAGTTCCTCAAATTTTAGTCCCCTCATGACTCTTACTTATTCTCAAGATTTCTATTTAGTGTTTGCTATCTTAGGATGTTGCCAATGGTCATGAGTTGATTCGATCTAATGGGACATTTCTAGAAAAGCAAGCTGAACTGAAATTGAGAGTTTGAAGGAAAGAGGAAGATCGAATTTGGAGAATCACATTGTAGTTTTGTATTCACCGGTTAACCAATTATGACTGTCTTTGGGATAATCATAATTGTGAATACAATATATATATCATTGTTTGAAAGAGATCAAGAGAGATATAAATGTGATCGATCGATCTAGGGTACTGCATACTAAATCTACTCAGAGTATGATGCCCATTATGAGCTGCTATATATTCCTAACAGATGTATGGCAACGGGCTCTCAAAGTATGCTGGTCGCGCGGATTATTCACCGGTATGAATGTTGAAGAGAGGTAAAGAGAATATTGTTCGGCCCACCATGTGCGAGTGGGAGATGATAGTTTTAGGTTATGGGCCTAAGTTGGCCCGTCCGCCCATGATGGGCCTAAAAGCCCGGCCCATAGGATTAGGGCCCATGGATGGAGGGATACGATGAAGGGGTACGTTTCTATTTTTGAGGAAACGTATATAAGGGAGGAAAGAGAGAGACGAATGCACCTGTTGGCATAACGTACGTACGTTCCTCTCCCTCTCTCCCTCCAAAAAGAAAACCAAAAAGTGCGCTAAAGGCGACGCCGTCTTCCCTTCAAGGCCAATCGACGTCATCGGATCGAACTGGATTAGTTTTCTCTTCCTCTTATTGGCGTTGATGTTTAATCTGTGGCTAACAAGGTACGTTCGATTCCGTGGTGTGCTTTAGGATCGATGATACATGTGAATTTCCCGGGCTTGTCTTCCGCATTCGTTTTAGGGGTTCGATTTAGTGTCGAATCCGGTTTTTGGGATTCCACTAATCCCAACACTTGCTCTTTTTTTTTCTTCTTTTTTTTGGCTTCTTGGTGTGAAACGCCGAGGAGGAGGACGAGGTCACTGTCCCTCCCTTTTACTAGAGCTCCTCCACAAAGCTTAGGTTCGTCTACAGAGGATGGCCCCACATCATTGGCGATCCGCGCTCGCCACCATGCACGGGCTGCGAGCGGCGTCCGAGTCCCCGGCTTAGAGCCGAGCCACATCTTGGAGCCCCGTTCCCCCCAACTTGGCCATGAGGTCGTGGCTCCATGGAGCTGGAGCTTCGGGTCACGGGTCGCGTTGCTTCCAGGACCTCCACCGTGTGACCTATCTCCTCAACCCTCTGATCGGAGATATCGCGCGGGCGGTAGGGTTGGCGTTGAATCGGAATTGGGTCGACACGACCTCCTGGTAGAAGATCGAGCAGGGAGCTATTCTCTCGCTAAAGATTGCCCGGTTAGGCAAAGGCCCCCGATTGGGGCTCGTAGTCATGGAGGGACATCATAAGCGCCTCCCAAGCTCCTCAATCCTGTGTTCGCCGCCAGCAGAGGTGGCGTCTTCATCTCATCCTTCGACGTGTCGGATGAGGAGTTCGCACCGACTCCGTGCCTGGAGCTTCGAGGCGTCCACCTAGCGCACATCCGAGGAGTTTTGGGTGTTAAGGAGTATAAATCAAAAACACCAACTGTACCAACTATCTATGCTGCTGATATTGATAATAGAGAAAAGAGGGTGAAGACTGATAATAAAAGAGAAAGAACAGGGGCTGATATTAGAGAGAAGGAAGAGCTGTAAAGCAACAAAGTGAGTAACAGACAGGAGAAGACATGACAACTCAAATAAACGATCGTGATGAAGGTTGATATGGATCATCATCAATGGTGAAGAGTTTGTGATGAAGACTGACACGGATTGCCAACTCATGAAGACACGTGGGCAGTTATTTAATTGAGGATTGAAACAGATTGAGAAACAGTCTTGTTAAAATCAGTTTTTATGTTGTATCTTCATCTTCTTCGATAGGAAAAGATATAAAAAAGTCTTAGCGGGATCATCTTTGTGGTTGTTGAGGAAAACATATAGAGAATTCCTATAAATGAATGCTCTGTATTTTACAGCACGAGAGAGAGAGAGAGAGAGAGAGAGAGAGAGAGAGAGAGTGTGTGTGTGTGTGGGGGGGTGTGTGAGAGAAATCTAGAAGTGTAAATCTTCTTTGTTCATTGATGATCCGAGATATACAAACTTTGTATTACAATCTCATTGAAACAGAAGAATTCAAAGCTTTTTGATTAATCTTCAGTTCTTCAACATATCTCTTCATCTTCACATTCTCTAGTTCTTCAATTATGTTTCTTCATCTTCACATGGTATCAGAGCAGAAGATCATACCTGTTAGAAAGGCTTATTCATCAATCATCCATTGAATTAAAGTGGAGAAACTGAAGTTGCAGCAGATCACAGTGTCACGATAATTGAGGTTACTATCATAATATCATTGATGTTATCATCTTCTTTAAAGCTGAGAGAATAGAATAATGGCAGCAAGAACACGGAAGTATCCTTTCCCAATACATGTGAATAACTCTAATTGTGTCACAATCAAACTTGCCAAAGACAACTTTCTGTTATGGCAAGTACAGATCCACAGATTTTGAGAAGCCAAGAACTCTTTGGCTTCATTAATGGTGAAATTCCATCACCTCCTCGAATGCTGCACATTGAAATAGAATGGTGTGAAACTGAAGTTGTAAACCTAGATTACACTGATTGGACAAAGACTGATAAGTTGATATCATCTTGGATAAGCAGAGCTGTCTCTGAAAACATTATGAGCCTAATCATTGGCTTAGAAACATCTTATGAGGTATGACAAACCTTGCTCAATAGATTTACACAAAAGTCTGTGGCTAGGGAATTTGAGTTGAGAGGAAAGTTGCAAGCATGTCATAAACAAGATCGATCTCTGGCTGTGTATCTTAGAGAATATAAATCGATTTGTGATCAACTCAATGCTATAAGGAAGCCTATAGATGAAATAGCAAAGCTGTTTGGAGTTTTGGAGGGTTTAGGATCTGAATATGAAATTTTTAAAACCATCATCTATTGTTTAAAACCTCAACCAGCCTATGATGAGGTGATATCTCAGCTAGAAAGGTTTGAAGTGAGGTTACAAAGGTACTCATTGAGTTCATACAATCCCAATCTGGCGTATTATAGTCAAAGAAGAACAAAAGTTCAACAAAGGGAAGAACTTGACAAAGAACCTATGCAGCACAATTCTGGTTTTGGAACTTTAAGGGTGAATAGTCGTGGAGGCCGTAGCTATGGAAGAGGAAGATTTCTTAATAACAGAGGTCAAGGCTTTAGATATCCTGGAAGAGATTCAAGTTACAGACCAAATAACATCAATTACATACAAGAGAGTCAGAAAGTTAAGCAATTTCACAACCCCTCTGGTTCTGTTTCTAATCCAGGATTTCACCCTTATGCTGGTTCCTCACAAAGATATTAAGAAACAAGATCATATCCCACTTCAAATCTAACCTTTTCTAAGGATTTGCAGGATGAGAAATCAGCTGACAGCATGAGATTAGAGTGTCAAATTTGCAAGAGACCAGGACATGATGCTTTACATTGCTGGTATCATTTTGATAATTCCTGTCAAGCTGAGGAAATTCCAACAGCTCTAGCAGCAATACATCTCGAAGACTCCAAAGGAAGTGAGTGGTATCCAGACACTGGTGCAATTGCACATATCACAGCCAATCCCGGTATACTTCATAATCCTTCTAGATATACTAGTTATGACACTATTATGATTGGTGATGGATCATGTTTGCCTATCACCTATACTGGTAATACATTACTACATACTGAAATAAATTCATTGCCTCTAAATGATGTGCTAATTGTCCTTGATATAAAGAAGAATCTTAAATCGGTATGCGGATTAACGGATGACTATCCATGCTCATTTGTTTTTGATAAATTTGATGTCTATGTAAAAGACAATTGCACCAACACAACTCTGCTGCTTGGGAGGAAAATTAAAGGGCTGTATCGAGTAAATTCACAAACAACAAAAGCATTTCTAACTCAGAGACACAGAGCAGTAGGAGAGGATACATGGCATCAACAATTAGCACACACCAATTTGAATATCTTGAAGCACCTGCAAAACCAACAAATGATTCAGTGTAATACTAGAATGCAGAACATGTGTAGCAGTTGTCAAATTGCTAAGACCACAGCTTTGCCATTTCCATTATCATAATCTGTAGCTACTATGCCCTTACAGAAAGTCCATTGTGATATTTGGGGCCCTTCACCTGTTACTTCATTTTAGAATTTCAAATACTATGTTCTTTTTGTAGACAATTTCTCTCGGTTTAGCTGGATCTATCCACTGAAGTTGAAGTCAGACTTCTATACGTCTTTGTTCTATTTCAAAAGCAAGTAGAGAATCAATTTGAGTCGAAAATCAAGATATTTTAGTGTGATGGTGGAGGAGAATTCGTTAGCCACAGGTTTCAGACTCATTTGCAGAACTGTGGTATCAAACAGTACATCTCTTGTCCTTACACACCTAAACAAAATGGCATTTCTAAGAGGAAGCATCGTCACATTGTTGAACTAGGTCTTGCCATGCTTTATCATGGCAGAGTTTCATTGAAATATTGGGTAGATGCATTCATAATAGCTAACTATGTTATCAATATACTTCCAACACCAAAATTGCAGATGTAGTCACCTCACAGAAGATTATACCAACAATAACCAAGTTATGATCATCTCAGGGTGTTTGGATGTGCATGTTATCCATGTTTACGACCCTATGCCTAGCACAAGTTTGATCCAAGATCACTCACATGTGTGTTCATTGGATACAATGAACGTCATAAAGGTTACAGATGTCTTGTGCCTACAACAGGTCGTGTGTATATTAGTCTACATGTCCTATTTGATGAAAACTCTTTCCCTTTTACTAAGACATGTCTAACAGAGTATGCACCACTCACAACACTTTATCGATTATGGGCTGAAGAAACTCAACTTATGGAATCAGTAAGTAAGGAAACAGCTCTTGTCTTTTTACAGACATATGCAGAACATTTGCAGACTAATGGAGATATCATTGTAAATGATTCTCAACCTTCACATCAAGTTACAATACCATATACTGATCATTCATCATTTCTACCAAATGTAACACAAGAACATGGTACCTCTATAACAACAACACAAGATGGAATCTCTTCACTAGTACAGAACCAAGAGATGCCTTTCTATTGAAACAGCAACATCCAATGATATAAGTGTTGGATCTGAACATGCCATTCCTCCTTATGTCTCACAAGGAACAGCTTCAAGTCATTCTATGCAGACTCGATCAAAGTCTGGCATTATAAAACCTAATCCCAAGTATGCATGTCTTGTTGTATATAAAGTACCCACCGAACCAAGATCAATTAAATCAGCTTTAGCACATAAAGGCTGGTATAAAGCCATGACAGAAGAAATGGATGCATTGTATCAGAATAAAACTTGGGAGTTAACTCCTAGAACTAATCAAATGAATGTGATTGGCTGCAAGTGGGTATTTAAAACAAAACTTGCATATGATGGTAGTCTTGATAGACTGAAAGCTTGACTAGTTGCTAAAGGTTTTCATCAGGAAGAAGGCATTGACTTTACAGAGACTTTTAGTCATGTTGTCAAGCATGCTACAATTCGAATAGTTCTCTCTATAGCAATGATGAAACACTGGCCAATTCATCAACTCGATGTTAAAAATGCATTTTTACATGGTACCCTAAATGAGACAGTTTACATGGAGCAGCCTCCTAGCTTTCAAGATCCCAAGAAACCTCATCATGTATGTCTCCTCAAGAAGTCTCTCTATGGACTTCGACAAGCTCCCCAAGCCTGGTTTGACAAGTTCAGCAATTTTCTACTTGAATATGGGTTCTTTTGCAGCTCAACTGACCCATCTTTATTCGTATTTCATACTAGTACATACACAATTCTTCTACTACTATATGTCGATGACATTGTCTTAACTGGAAGGTCCTCTCAGTTGCTTTCTAATCTCATCCATTCTCTAAGTCTCCAGTTTCATATGAAAGACCTTGGCCCACTTCACTACTTTCTTGGCATTTAAGTTAAAATACTTCTGATAATCTATTTCTTTGCCAAACTAAATATGCTATTGATCTTCTTACTCAAGCTCATATGCTTGAGTGTAAACCAATTTCAACCCCTCTGTCACTAAGACCAATCATTTTGACAAATGATTCTATTCCTCTATCCGATCCTATTGAGTATCGAAGCTTAGTTGGTGGTCTTCAATACTTGACATTAACACATCCTGACATTGCCTATGCTATGAATTTACTGTGTCAAAAAATACATAAACCTACTATTGCAGATCTTCATAAACTCAAGAGGGTTCTACGATATGTTAAAGGCACCATAAGTCTTGGAATTTTCATTCATTCTCGAAGCTCTCTACATCTGTATGGTTTTTCAGATGCAGACTGGGCTGGATGTGCTGAAACTAGAAGATCAACAACTGGTTTCTGTACATACCTTGCTTCCACTTCTGCTGAACTTACTTGGATCAACTTTGTCCTTCATGACATAGGATGCTCTCTACCTCGTCCAACTCATCTCTTTTATGACAATAAATCAGCCATTGCTCTTGCTGCCAACCCTATTTTACATGCTCGCACTAAACATATTGAAGTGGACTTCCACTTTGTTCGAGAAAAGGTCTCCTCAGGGTCACTCCATGTGGGATATGTTCCAAACAACTGTCAACTTGCTGATATTTTCACAAAATCTCTGCCTCACCTTACACATTTTCAGCTACGAATCAAATTGGGCATTGGTTTTCCACCCATTCCCAATTTGAGGGGGGATGTTAAGGAGTATAAATCAAAAACACCAACTATACCAACTATCTATGCTACTGATATTGATAATAGAGAAAAGAGGGTGAAGACTGATATTAAAAGAGAAAGAACATAGGCTGATATTAGAGAGAAGGAAGAGCTGCAAAGCAACAAAGTGAGTAACACATACTGGAGAAGACACGACAACTCAAATAAACGATCGCGATGAAGGTTGATATGGATCGTCATCAATGGTGAAGAGTTTGTGATGAAGACTGACACGGATTGCCAACTCATAAAGACACGTGAGCAGTTATTCAGTTGAGGATTGAAACGGATTGAGAAACAGTCTTGTTAAAATCAGTTTTTTTGTTGTATCTTCATCTTCTTCGATAGGAAAAGATATAAAGAAGTCTTAGCAAGATCATCTTTGTGGTTGTTGAGGAAAACATATAGAGAATTCCTATAAATGAATGCTCTGTATTTTACAATAGAGAGAGAGAGAGAGAGAGAGAGAGAGAGAGAGAGAGAGAGAGAGAGAGAAATTTAGAAGTGTAAATCTTCTTTGTTCATTGATGATCCGAGATATACGGACTTTGTATTACAATTTCATTGAAACAGAAGAATTCAAAGCTTCTTGATTGATCTTCGCTTCTTCGACATATCTCTTCATCTTCTCATTCTCTAGTTATTCAGTTTTGTTTCTTCATCTTCACACTGGGGCTCGTCCGCTAGCGCCAGGAGAGCTTGGATGCGTGGGGATGGTGGAGGAGAGTGGGTGGTGGGTGAAGGAGTACAATGTCTAGCTGAGATTGCTGTTTTCAGTGAGCAATCACCGGTTCCTTGAAGCTGTGTGGGCCGTTGTGGCCGGAAGATGGTGCTCAAATACTTGGAGAGTCTCGTGCTATGATCCTGTGACTGAGGAGCTAGAGTATGAGCAGAGAGGGGGCGACGTTTGCAGCATCATCGTGAGTTTGCTTTCTGCTGCCACCACCGGTCAAGCTGCCGTTGGCACGAAGCGGTCAAGAGAGAGACACACACCTCAAGAACCACCATAAAATAACATCTTTTCTCCCTTTCCTCTCTCTCTCTCGCGCTTGAAGAAGCCTCATGCGGTAACCTCATCTACCATAGCCCACTCTCCCTGCAGTTCTCTTTTCGCCATCTCTCCCTCACACACACTTGAAGAGACCCACAAACTTGAAAAACCTCGTCCAATATAACCTCATCGCCATCGCTCACTTCATTCTCACCCACTTTTTTCTCTCCCCTTCCTCTTTCTCAGTTCATTCTCAGTTCATTCTCAGTCACTTCTTCCTCTTGCTTTCCTCTCTCTTCCGCCATCTCTCTTTATATCACACAAGCTTGAAGAACCCTCATGTTCATTCTCACCCACTTGCTCTTCCTTCCCTCTATCTTCCGCCATCTCTCTCACACACCTGACACATAAAAACTTGAAAAAACCTCGTACAATAACCTCATCGCCATCGCCCACTCTCCCTGCAGTTCATTCTCACTCACTTCTTCCTCTTCCTCTTCCTCTTCCTCTCCTCTCTATCTTGCGCCATCTCTATCTCTCCCACACAACTTGAAGAGACGCACAAAAACTTGAAGAACCCTCCTACGATAACCTCGTCGCCATTGCCCGCTCTCCCCTTCGCGCACTACTTCCTTTCCTCTCTTTTCCGCCATCTCTCCCTCTCTCTTAAAGAGAGACACACTTGAAAAACCCTCATCCAATAACCTTATTGTGACATCCCGATTTTCCAATCCTATTTTCAATAAATTGAGACGGGTATTTCGTTGGCATGCATATAGTTCTTTTCCTTAAGTCGGCTACTCATGTGAAAACTAGTCTATCGGGTGAAGCTGTTAAGAGTTTATAATGCATCAGACTCGAGAATTTGACCAGGAAGCGACTTTTCGACCGAGCTAGTCTGCAAGGGTCATTACGGCACAATTAAAATTGATTAGAGATCGGAGATAGGTCGACTCGAGAGAGGCATGTGATCATGTGTGGGTGATTCCACCAGATCGCACAATTCGTGTCGATCGACACTGGACCGACTTTTCTATCGATTGGGTACCCTGTGTTCGTATTTGAAATCTTGAGATTACCCTGACAACCGAAAGTCGCCAATGTTTCAAAGATGTACATTGTGGCTTGAGATGATCAACCATAGGTCAAATGCATGAAAATTTCTAAAGGCTATCCGGTAGGTTGGGCCGCGCTAGTATCGTGCCAAAGTGAAATTAACCGTGAAATTGAGATCAAATTCAGAAATTGGAAGTCTGGGTGTGTCACAAATCATTTTAGGATCATTGACTTATCTTTGGAAGATTTTTCATGCAATCAGAGTTTTTCAGCTATTAAATCAGAAAATGACTAATTTGGCTCGAGAAATTAGTAGGCCCGTCTTTGGTCACGCTTTTGGGACTTAAGTTGATTTTATGGACAAATGAAGATGTGAATTGAAGTGTGGTGACATCGGATTAATTTTATGGACTTCAATTTGATTTAATTGGGAGAGAATCAAGTGGAATTGAAGAATTGGCCGTACAAGATTTTATGCCCCGGTGGAAAAATAAATTGCACCTATTGAAGATTGTTGTGGGAGGATTAGAGATAGTGGAATGTGACATCATCCAGTGATGTCATGGTGGGGCTTGTGCGGCTAGGATCTTGACACATGGATGGTGAGGATTTGCTCTTGGAAAGGTAACCTATCACCATCATCTTCTTCCTTGAATCAAGGGAGCTTGTTGGATTTTGAAAAGAGGAGAGAGAGAGAACCGAATGGGAAAAAAAAATAGGAGCCGGACCAGCTGCTCGCACGCCCGCTCGGCCGTCCGCACGCTCGTCGCCGGAGTTCCTCGTTGCCGCCGTCGCCGTTCGCCTTGGCCGCACGCCCTCCGTCTTCCCCTTCCTCTCCCGTCGCGGTCTCTCTTCTCCATCTCCCTTGGCTGCCGAGACCTAGCAGCAACCGAGAAGTCCCGTCCGGCTGCACGCGCCCTGCCCGAGGTCTCGCCGTTCGCCCGTCGCCGCCGTCGCGCGTCTGCCTCGCGCTCGCCCGCGCCTAGCCACACGCCAGCTCGCCGGTCGGCTCGCGCTTAGCCCGCGCCTCCAGCTCGTCGACCAGGCCGTCCCGAGCTGCTGCCGCCGCCGCCGAAGGGTCGCCGGAGTTGCTGCCTCACCCGCACGAGCTACCGCCGCCCTCCTCCGCCCATTCCGGCCGGATCCGCCCTCCATCGGCCCCAAACAGAATCTGGAAAAATGGGTATGGCAGCGGGTGTTTGGCCCGTTTTGGCCGCCTTCCCGAGCCCGGATGCTCGGCCCGCTTTGAGGAAAGTCGATCCTCGCGTGACCCCGTCATTTTGTGCGCTTGGCTCGCTAATCCGGTGAGTTTAGCTCACTAAACCTCACTTAGAGGGTTAATTATGCTTAGGGAGGTTTAGTTTATGTTAAGTATTATTAGGTTGTTAGTTTATGTTAATTAAGAGTAGATTTGATTAAGATGGTGGTTTAATTTAAAGTGTACTTAATTAAGGGTAAGTAGGTTTATTTAAAATAAGCCTTGATTTGACATAAATGAATTTACTTTTGATTTATTTAAATGTCTCGAAATTATTAAATAATTTAATAATATATTTTATTAGAAATTAATAAATTATTATTTAATTATTTTCGAGTAAATTTAATTATTTATTAAATTCCGAAAATTTTGTCAAGACCCTAAATTCTCGAGAATTTCGTACCGGTCCGCTTGTGTAGTCGATTTTGAAATTGATGATTGGATATTATAAATCAAGTGTGGATTGTGAAAGATAGGGATATTATTATTTAATTAATTTTTGAAATAAATTTAATTATTAAATAAATTCCGAAAATTAAGTTGGGACCCTAAATTCTCAGAATTTTGTGTTGATCGCTGCTGTGTATTCAAATTATGAATTTGATGATTAGATTTTACAAATTGAGTGATGATTTGTGCAATTAATTATTGAATTGTTGTGTGCTGGTTGAAAGACTCGGGTCGCAGTAGTGGCTAGGCCGACTGGATCCTTATTCTACTAGAAATGCCGTCAAGGGAGAGTGACATGGCTCGGGTCGCAGTAGAGGCTAGGCCAACTGGACCCATGCTCCTTCGAGAATGCTGTCGATGCACTGACGAAGCCGCGCTCCAAGGTGGGGAGGCGATGCTGGTTATATGCCGCAGATAGCCGAACTACGAGTAAGCTATGCCTTTGTTTGGCCGTGAATGACAATTGGAATGCATGTTGAGTGTTGTTGATGGGTCGGATTATGGGACGGAATTGTGCGGCATGGAATGGGACGTGTCATAACAATTTAGTCTTATAATCAGAACCCCCGTGGTTGTTGGTTATATGAAAGTGAATGCATCTTGGTTGTTTAAGTTCCTATTACTATCTGTGATTGAACGATTTGAATTGTGCTAACCTGCAGGAAAGAATTGAGGCGAGGTAAGTTCTTTATGTGATGTGGCTAGGCCACCCTTGAGCGTATTTTCTTTCTAATAGGGGTTTAGGGGGTTGAACTTGCCGAGACATCGTCTCATCCCGGTTGTGGGATTAAAATTTCAAGTCCCTGGTGGACGGAGCGACCAAATAGCTTTGGTTGGCCTTGAGGAGTTGCAGAGGTGAAGTCATAAGATTGGAGAACGGGTCCGACTTGTAGGTCATAGGACAATTCATTTTTAAGAGCCGATCTTTTGTAGACTTTTGGCCGCAGACCTCTATTTGTAATTCTGTTGAATTATGGAAGTGTTATGTTGTGGCCTTGCTTCCTGCTTTTCTATCCCGTATTTTATTGTCAGGGGTTTTATAATACGTTCCGCTTGCGTATTAATAAATGTATGGGGTCGGTGACACGACCTGGGAATGTCGCATTGGAATAACCATGGTGGGATGTTGACGCGCTCGAGGTTCGGGGCGTGACACTTATCGTCATCGCCCACTTTCTTCTGCAGACGCCATATCTCTCAGTCTCACACCTTTCAAGAACCCCCATACAATAACCTTATCAGCATCGCCCGCTCTACCCTAGTTCATTCTCACTCACTATTTCCTTCTCCTTTCCTCTCTCTTCCATTGACGTCCTCTCTCTCACACCCGTGCACACTTGAAGCCTCATACCATAACCTCGTCGTCTAGTCCCTTCCACTTCATTCTCACTCACTTCTTCCTTTTCCTTTCCTCTCTTCGGCGGACCTCATTCATCATCCCTGTCATAGACCTGTTGGCAGCGTAGGTGATTAATTTAGCTTCCTCACCTGAGTATTCTTGTTCTTCTCTTCACTGCAATAATTTTATTTAGTTTCGGGAGATTTTTGCCGGTAAATCAGCTCAAGCACAAGTCCAATTGAGAGAAAAAGAGCCATAAGAGAAATTGGTGATGGAGATCATCAACAAGATATTGACGATATTGATGCAGTTAATGTGGAAGGTGGTGAGACCTGAGGATCTCAAGCTTGGGGATCGCGTTTATAGATACGAGTGGTATGGATTATACAGCCATCATGGTGAGTCCTCCTCATCTTCCTGATTTTGCGCTGGTCCTTTTCTTTCCTGCTCCTTTATTAGGCCAATCTTTTTACTCTCTAACCGATCAGTTTACACTGATCAACTCCGTCCAACAATACCTAGAAGACTCAGTAGAAAGTAAATATTTCTAGCAGATGGTTCGTCAAATTGAAGCCACCAGAAAATGAATGACTACAAAGCCATGTAGCCAAATGAGATGCCAATTAATGGCAGTAAATTTCACCCGCCTGTTCATCCTGGATTCGATCCTCTTCAACTCTACTCTTCCTCTCCCCATGATTTTCTCTCGTTTCTCTCACAAAGCAAAGGTAGTTTACCTTTGGCTTTGGAGGCTCCATTAGTGTTAAGTTTAATCCTTCCCCACCGCTTTTCTTTCATTTCAAGGCAATTCACGTCTAATTTCTGTTGCCAGAGAAAAAGGCGTTAAAAGTTCTAATAACAATTCAAATCTGATTTCTCCGATTTGCTCACTGTCATGATGGATGGCTTGTGAGTCTACTTTCTCATACTATCTCCTGCCAAGGCAACACTTACCCTCAGGCCAGAATGAAAGATAAAAACAATTCCCACTCTCGAAGAGTCCTGCTACAAGCGGCAGCTAAACTGGGGCCATGTTTCTGAGTCTATTTCAGTGTTAAGTTTAATCCACCCCCATGGTTTCACTCTCCTTTCCTTTTCTATTATTTCAAGGCGAGTAATGTCTGAGTTCAGTCCAACATGCCATCTCGCCAGAGAAAAAGGCATGATAGGTTCTAATAACACAATGGAAACCCTAGATTCTTGATGGAGAGAGAGAGAGAGAGAGAGAGAGAGAGAGAATTTTACCCGGATTTTGGTTTGACACCCAAAACTACAAAAATTCAATTCTCTTTATTTGCACAAAAACCCTGTGTATGTATAACGTAGATAATCATCTTTGAAATTTGATTTTATGACTTTTTCCAGTAACTTAGACTTGATAAATTCTGTTAAAATCAGAATTATAGCCGATTGCCTATTAGAAAGGAAAGTGACTTTGTGGTTCAAAAAGCACCGTTATCTTAGCATTGCCCTTTTGAGAATGACCCATAATTAATTTTACAGGTCAGACTATAATTAATTTTTTATACCAAGGATGCAGAACAGAAGCAAACATAGAAAATAATGCTCACTTAATTTATTTCGACCTTAGGAAGTGTTCTTTCGAACCTTGACTTATGTAGATAGATATTACAAAAGGAGTGCTTTTCAACTCCATATCAAGTTATCAACATTAAGAACGAGAAATCTGGACTAGTCAACGAGATTAATTTTAGCAATTCTTTTTCCTTTTTTTTGATGCTGTCCTCGCCTTTAGTGTGTGGAAAAGGAGAAAATATTAGGTGCGCCCGGCGCTCCACGTCACCGTGCGCCCGCCCAATGAAGAGGCGGCACATGGCTCCACGTGGAGACGGGCCCACCATTATTTTCCGTCAAATTTTTGCACCCCTTACCACTCTTCATTAAATGCTTCGGTCTTCTACCGGGCCCACCATCACTTTTGAGAGAAGGTTTTGCGTCCCCCATCTCTCTCTTCATTAAATGCTTTATCGTTCTCTGCACACTTCTTCTCCCGCTCGCACGAAGAGCGCCCCTTCCCCTCTCTCTTTCAAAAATTTCTCTCTGTTCTGCATATTTCTCAATCAAAGCCGCATGACGCCCGCCCTCTCTCTTTTTCAAAAATCTCTCCCTCCCAAAAGCCTGCCCGTCGCCTCCGAGCTTGGCCGCCTTCGCCGTCGCCGCCAGGAGCCACTCGCTCCCTCTCTCTCTCCTAAGAGCCCTGCCGATCGTAGCTAGGTCTTGAGTTCGTCGCGGTTGCCTTGCAGTCCTAACTCCAGCTGCTAGGTTTCATGTGGAGGAACGGCGGGCACGGACGGCGATGATTTGGTTGTCCTTGGTATGGAAGCGAGCTGCGACGACACTGCAGCCGCTGTTGTGAACGATCTCTTTCGCTCCTAAGAGCCGCGCCAGTCGTAGCTGCCGAGTCCCGACCTCGACCTCTGACCGCCTCCGCGTCTTGGTCGTGGTCGCCTCCGGTCCTAACTCCAGCTCTTCGGTCGAGGTTCGGAGGGTCCGAGGTGGGGAACAGCGAGGGGTTGGTGAGCTTGGAGAGGGATTTGAGAAGCCAGTTCTCATCCTCCTCAAAGAAGAGCTTCGAGTCGGGGTTCTGCTGCTCGTCGGCCGAGGGGGACAAAGTGGTTGCTTTGTCCGGTGGAGGCCGGAGAAGAGGAGGCACGGCTCCTCGCCCGCGGGGACATGCAGCCTGCCGACTTCAAAATCAAAAGATCGGCACACCGCCTTCAAGACAATCGGAAGAGTGTAAGAATCCGGCAGAACGCCCGCCCTCGCCATGAACGTGTACACGAGCAGCGCCTTTCTCAGGGCGTCTAGCCTCGCGTACGCTCTTATGATGTTCCAGTGGAACGCGACGGGATTCGAGTCCAACAAGCGGGAGCGGATCACGTGGGCGTGTATCAGGCTCAACCCTCGCTTGTCACCGCATTCGGACAAGAGGGTCGCCACCATCTTGGCGTGGGCTTGGGTCGAGCTCGGCGAATCGGGCTGCTGTCGAGATTGCACGAGGAGGGAAGCGATGGAAGACGCATTGGCTTCGTGGGTGCCGCCGTGATCGAGAGCGTAAGAGGTCCGAGCCGTCTTCTTGAGCTGAACTTGGAGAGCCCACGTTGAAGGTGGCGAAACGAGATCATGCGCTACACGATTTCAGCGCAGCCGCTCTTGAGTCGAATATGCAATGTATTTTATGTCCTTGTACTTTTGTTTTCATCGGCCTAAGTTGTCGATTCCATGTGAAGCATTACAGTTTTAAGGGATCATAAAATTAAAGAAAGAGATGTTTGCCGAGATCAAGATGGACGCATAAGCACAAATGCTGGATAAAAACTCCATGAAGCGTATTGGTTTTCAATGGATCCATGAGCAGATCGAATAATCAATGTGTAAGCGCAACGGAGAAACTGAATTCTTAAGAATGAAAGGAAAACAAGAGAGAAAGGTAGGAGAAGAAGAAATGGAAAATTAAAATTGATGAGAAGCAAAATTAAGGTGACACAAATGCGGTTTATGCAGCTATGTGAGAAGTTCTCAAACTTCTGGCCTGGACATCTAAAGTTGAGTGGAAGCAAAACAGGAAAAGGCAAATGGCGCAGCATCCAATTTGAAGAACACATTGCCCAATTCAAATAGCCACTAGAACCGAGGCTTTGAATCGATTGTGAAACTCAAGTTTTGTCCTCCTACTACACACTGCAAAATTGCTAGAGAAGGGCTCGCTGCATCAATGCCGTTGCTGCTCGCTTTGCTGCTTCTTCTTATAGAACTGTTGGTTCCACCTCCCAATGCTTTGAAAACCAATCCTCAATCCTTGCTGGACGCGCCCGGTGAGCTTTTGGGTGTCGGCGATCACCGAGGAGGCACACGCAGAGAAGGTTAGAGCTTGGGACGCAGCCACGACCACGGCGGGGCTCTTCGGACCGAGTAGCACCTGGTGGTGACAGCGGAGGCGATCGAGCTTGGAGGCAAGCAGCGGACTTTTGGGTGTCCACGCTCGCCGAAGAGGCCAAGGCGAGATGGTCGGGACCCAACCACGATCGGCGGGGTTCTTGGGAGTGAATGGCTCTTGACGGCAACGGCGAGGTGGCCAAGCTAGGAGGCGACCGGCAGAGGTGGCCAAGCTCGAAGGCGACCGGCTGGATTTTGAGCGTACGCTATCGTCGAAGAGGCCGAGGCAGAAATGGTCAAAGCTTGGGACCCAAACACGACTGGCGAGGCTCTTCGGAGCGAGTGGCTCCTGGCGACGATGGCGGAGGTGGCCGAGCTCGGAGGTGACCAGCGGGCTTTTGGGTGTCCGCGCTCACCTTAGAGGCCGAGGCGAAGATGGTTAGAGTTCGGGACCCAGCCACGACCGAAAGAGTTCTTCGGAGCGAGTGGTTCCCGACGGCGACGGTAGAGGCGACCAACCTTGGAGGCAATCTACGAGCTTTTTGGTCGAGAGAGATGAGGTTGCAGGTTTCATGGAGAAAATGCAGAACAAAAATTTTTGAAAGAGAACGCGAGGGGAAGGGGAAGGGGAAGGGACGGCTTGCGTGCAAATAGGAGAAAAGGACGCAGTCATTAATGAAGGGAGAGAAGCACGCGGCAAAAATTTGGCTAAAAGAAAAGGCGGGACCCGGCTCCACGTGGCGACACGTGTCGCATCCTAATTGGGCGGGGCGCACGGTGACGTGGAGCGCCGGGCGCACCTAATATTTTCTCGTGGAAAAGTGTTTTCTCGAGTGGAAAGCTGGAGAGAAAATTCTAGAGCTGACCTGGAGCTTAGCACATTTCATTTTTATCTAACGTGCCAAACAAAAGAAAAAAAAAAATTATTCAGATTTCTAATCCAAAATCGGCCTCCGCATCTTGTTAAATAAAGAAGTTTGTGAATATTCATAGTATATTCGGACTTTGTGCCAAAATTGTCCCTCTAGATTTTTGTTGTTATTGTTGTTGTTGCCCATTTTGAACTAAATTTGATTGTTCAATGATTTGCACGTGCATATTACAGGAATTTACGTCGACAATGGTTATGTGATTCATTTAACCCAAACATAAAGCAAAAAAAT
This sequence comes from Eucalyptus grandis, assembly GCF_016545825.1. Classification (NCBI taxonomy): domain Eukaryota; kingdom Viridiplantae; phylum Streptophyta; class Magnoliopsida; order Myrtales; family Myrtaceae; genus Eucalyptus; species Eucalyptus grandis. Next base: position 61,994,481 of record NC_052619.1, read on the forward strand.
CATATTTTCTTCACTTTTTAAGACTAGCTACAAGCAAGAAATTTCGTCTCCTTGCCTCACATGTGGATATTGGGAGAGCATCGATCGTGGGGTTGTCAAAACTTGTCTCAATTACTTCCGGCAGGATGGCAGAAAACTCCGATCCCTTCACCGGTATGAATACGGGTGGCCATTACTAAGGTTTAAGTTTGCAAGGTGTCGCAACCAATTTTTTCGAGGTGTGAACCACCTAGGGTTTGGCTAATGGATTGTTAAGCCTAGACTTAACTCGGGCTCTCCCAAGCCCATATCAATTCGCGACTTAAGTTCAAGTTTTTAACATGCAAATTTTTTAATTAGGAGTCGTCACTAATCTATTTTTGGTGGGTTGATTAGCAACCCAAGTAAAGTAACGGGAGATTTACTTTACTCCTACAAACCAGAGATTTATGAGTTCAGGGGACTTGGTTACACTAGATTTCTCTAATGCTCTTTCGGTACCATTCTTTTAATTTCAAAAATGTTTTTGCAGGCAGTTTGGATTGATTTTAAGTCTAATTCCCTAACATGTGAGGCGATCATGCGGGTGCGCAAACCACCAATTTAACACTCAAGAAAGCAAATGAATAAATTGCATGACTTACCTCATAGCAACGAAAGCATCTACGTTGTTAGTTTAGAATTCACATCAGCAATCATAAATATGAGTTCTAATTAACACGCAATTTTTGTTTTGTTTTCACTTAATTAATGAAAATCATGCAATATGCAATGCATGTCACTAATTTAACTTGAAATGATATGACATGACAACATGACTTAGCTATATGACCTAAGCAATATGACATAACTAAGCATGTAGTCTATCCTAAGCATGAGATGATTTATTGTAAATAATTTTTTTTTGTATTTTCTATGAGATTCGAAATTAAAGAAATGCAACATTTAAATATGCAATCTAAATTAATCTAATGACTCACAATTTCTAATTAAATGGACCTAACAAAAATCACTAAATGACGTGCATTGTATAAGCATAATTCTATATGACGTGCACATGGTTTTTATTCTAATATGCAATGACGTGCAAAAGATGCATTAATTTTACATGACATATGCATAATGACTTTTTTTTTGTGTTTTTCCTTTTTTCCTTTTTTTTTTAAATTTCAAAATTAATAATTGCCAAATAATTAAACATGCAATCCAAATTAAAAAAGAACTAGCAACCTAAATTAATTGATTTGATTTTTTTTTTATTTTTGAAAATTCGAAATAAAATTCCTATTATGAACATGCAAACCCTAAAACTACATTTTTTGCTTTTTTTTTTTTAAAATAAAACTAATTTAAGTAGCACCATAGCAAATCAAGCCATATTGATACCCAAATCGACGAATCATATCTCGCGCATGAGATCGGGTTGGCTAATTTCATCACGAATCGGATCTCGAGCGGGAGATCGGATTGGCAATTTTTTAAGTAATTGCGAGTCAGATTTCGAGCTTGAAAATCGGACTGACAATCACTAATTTCACAAGTAATTTCATGCCGGGAACCCTCAATCATACCTTAAGGAATAATTCCACTAAAAGACAAAATAAGTAAAATAATAATGAACACTAAAATAGATAAAATAAATAAATGAAAACTACCTAATTGATTTTGATATTTTCAAAATAGGGCTCGGCAGCCCGTGGGTACTCAACCAAGAGCAGCTGATCGGAGGTCCGGCAGGGGCAGCTGGTCGCCGGCGTTCGGAGCCTTGGCGAGAGTGGACCGGCAGCAGCAGCAAGTCGCGGAGGAGGCGGAGCTTCGGGCTGCAAGATCGACGGCTGAGCAGCGGCGTCGGTGCGGTGGCGCAGATCGGCACAGCGGCGGCTTCGTCGGGCTGGTGGAGCGCCGTCGGGTTTCAGCGACTGGTGAGGGTGGCAAGGATCGGCGCAGCTTCAGGCAGAGCAGCAGACCGGCGACGTGAGCTCCGGTGGCATCGGGCAGCAATAGAAGGTGAAACTGCAAGGGCGTCGGGTCGCGGCTGCTGCAAATCGAGCAGCGGCGAAGCAGAGGCGGACGCCGAGGCAAAGCAGAGGTGCGGAGGGCTCGCGGGTTGCTGACAGAGCGGCGGTGGCGCTGTGCAGGTCTCGCGGTCGAAGGCGTCGGGCTCGTCGTGGCTTCGCGGGCGTCGGCGAGGGCAGAACAGCGGCAGCGGCGGCCAATACGGAGGGTAGCAGGCAGAGGCGCGGCGCAAAGGGCTCGGGATCTGCCGCAGAGGCGGGTAGCAGCGACGACGTCGCGGGGAACGAACGGCGGATGGCTCAGTGGCCGGCACAAGGCGGTGCTGGCGCGATGTCGTGTTGCAGGCGGAGGCACCAGTGGTTGGCGAGGCAACCGCACGAAGAAGAAGACCTGTTCCTCTCTTTTCTTTTCTTTTTCCTTTCTTTTTTTTGTTCTCTCTCCTCTCTGCAGCACACGTCTCACTCACCGGTCTGTCCCTGCTCCCTTCGTACTTTGTGCAGCACCAAATTTGCAGAAGGAAAAAGTCAAGACCTCCTCCTCCCACAAACCCTAAAAACCGAAGATTGTGCTCATTATTTTCTTTCTTCTGGCCATCGAGAAAAAACCCCCTAATGAGGCCGTATCTTTCTATTGCGTGGCCTTCCCCTCAAACCCTAAGCATTTAATCTATTTATAGGCCGCGAGTTAGGGTTTTAATTTTTCCAAATCCATATCCACGAAAATTTCTTTTTCCAAATATAATATTTGTTTTTGATACGATTTAGGATTGCAAGAGGATTCTTTTAAAATTTGAAATCTCGTATAAATCAATCCGTAAAATCTTTTCAAGGATATAGGCTTGGGCCAATTTACTCCATTTGTGGGCTTAATCCAATTCACTAAATTAATATTCTGAACCATCAATTTGAACCCACTTGTCACCGGCCCAATGTAAATGCAAATTAAGAAATAAATACACCTAAAACTATATGCTATGCAATTAATTATTTTTTCATAAATAAAATTAACCCCTAATTTTTTAATGCAATAAATGACTAAGCGGGTCGCCAAAATTTAAGTGTCAACACAAGGCGAGGAACTTGCACCACGTTACTCGATACCAAATTACCCCATCAAGTTGTTGATAAGGCCAGCGAGCTTCACACGGATAATGCTTTTGGCGATTACAACCTCATCAACAACAACTGCGAGCATTTTGCCACATATTGCTGGACCGACACCCGTGCAAGTGAACATGCATCATTTTTTAGTGAATGTGTGCGGAAATTAAGGAAGCCAAAGAATGGACCATGAAGAAGTTGCTGCGGAGAAACTGAACTCGAGTGATCCAACCTTTCTCCAATGTTGTATTTCTCTGTCTGTTTGTTGTTTAGAAAATAAAAAATGTGCCCTACTCAGCTTATTTGTGTATGGACATGTTTATGTGGAGATATATATACATACATAATGTCATTATGTTCCATGTCTGGAAATATGATCTAGCCGATGACATTGGTTCTACTACCCCATCTCGTTTCTCAAATTACACTTTGATGATGGTGGCGCGCGACCTCGGGCGGCCGTCGCCTGGGTCACTTGACCCCGAATCGTCTGAGGGCCAAATTCGGCCATCGCCGCGGATCTGGCGGTTCGGTGGCGGACTTAAAAAAAAAAAAAATACAAATACAAATATTTTTTTGTTTTTAATTTAATAAAAGTCATTTACAAATGCAAATTTTACCAAACAATATTTTGGCTAAAGTTGTATCTCAATGCAAATTTTACCAAAGATATTTGCATTTTGGAAAATCTCCTTCACTCAAAGGTATTTGCATTTTTGCAAATGCATTTCCCAAAAGCGAACCAAACGGGCCCTATGATAAGACATATGCACTTGTAGCCAGATTAGAAGCCATAAGATTATTACTTGCATATGCATGTTTCCATAATTTCAAATTATTTCGATTGAATGTCAAAAGTGCATTTGTAAATGGTTTTATCTAACAAGAAGTCTATGTGGAACAACTACGAGGATTCGAAGACCCTAGAAAATCAGATTTTATCTACGGACTGAAGAAAGCCTTGTACTTGTCTCGAAATAGGCACCTCAAGCTTGATATGAGAGATTGAATAAGTTCCCGTAAGTAATGGTTTCAAGAAATGAATGGTTGACACTAGGGTGTCAAGACCCAAACCGAAAATCGAACCGAACCGCGAACCGAACCGAAAATTTTGATTTTTTTGGTTCGGTTCGGTTTCGGTTTGGTTTTCATCAAAAATCGAAAAAAATTTATCAGTTCGGTTTTTATCGGTTAACCGAACTGAAAACCGAACCACAAAGGCACAAACCGATAAAATCAATCTAATTCGGTTCTCTCCCGTCTCTCGCCTCCCGTCGTGTCTCTTGGTTTTTATCGGTTCCCGTTTGAGTTCTCTTAATGGCGACGACGACTGCGACGATGACGACGGCAGGGACAGCGACTGCGACGGCAACGGCAATGGCGATCGATTGAGGGACAAAGCCCCTTTCTTCTGCAAGTCTCTCCTTCGTCCCTCTTCCTTCTGTGATGGCGACAACAACAGAGCATGTCCTGCGCGCACTCTGCTATGGACTGAGGCGCCGCCATCTTCACTTTGTCGGCTATACACCTCCAGTTCGCAACTCATCCTCTCGTTCGACGCTTCTAGCTCTTCGATTCGCCTCACCAACTTGGCAATCTCGGCGTTCTTGGAGCAGATCAGGCCCTCCGGCACCGAGACGAGGAACACTGTCTCTGGGACGACCTCGTGCTCGGGGAGCTCGAGCTTGACATGCGACGGCGGCTTCGGTGATTTCTAGAAGCCCATTGCCATCTTCACTTTGCCGGCTACCATCAGAAGGAGATTATGGAGCTTGGGTTTCCGAACGACGATTATAATTACTTGGGGCATTTGAGGGAGATTAGGAATGCGGGCGGGGGTTCCGCTTTCTATCAGAATCCTAAGGCTAGGCTTGATCTGGTCCCGAAAGATGTCAAGGTGGGCCTCTTGGGTCTCTTGAATTCATGGTTTTCTCTCTTAATGTCTGCAAATCTTAGTGTTCCGCTTTCTACAGAATCTGAGGTTGGGATTACAAGTTATGGAAGAAAGGGGTGAGTTTGCATTTGAGGTTAGTGTAAATGTGCAGCATTTGAGATGTGAGTGTTGCTGCTGTATTAGACTCAAGTTAATTTGAGGTTGGGATTACAGGGTGTGAAAGAAAGGGGTGATTTTTTGTTTGAGGTTAGTGTAAAGGTGCAGTATTTGAGGTGCGAGTGTTACTGCTGGATTAGATCTCGGTTTAATCGAGGCCACTTCTAATCGTCTCTCCACCCTCTCCCTCTATTTGTCTCTCTCTCATGGGTAGTTCGAAACATAATTATAAGTTAATAACCACAGAGCATGATTTAATTGATTCTAAATGGAGCACTAGTAGCTAATGGCCTCTCAACTAGTGTGACATCCCGATTTTTCTCAATTTTATTTTCAGTCAATTGAGTTGGACGATTCATCTGTGCATGTAGTTCGTCCCTCAGAGTTGGCCACTCACGAGGGAACTAATCTATTGAGTGAAGCAATTAAGGAATTTTACCGCGTCAGACTTGTGGACTGATCACCCTCGGGTCGGATGCAAGAAAATTCTCCCAAAAGCTACTCAGTGGATTAGGCGCGCTGAAATCGCACTAGGTTGAATTTAACCGTGAAAATTGGGATTGAATTTAGAAATTGAAAGCTCGGTTATGTCACATACCTTATCAGGATCATGAGATGATTTTTGTGGATTTTAATTGGACTCAATTAGAAGAGAATTGAATGAAAAAAAAATTTGAAGAAATTGAATGTACAAGAATTGGACCCCGGCGGAAAATGAAAGTGCAACCATTGGAGAAGTTGTGGAGGATTTGAGTGAGTGGAAGATGACATGGGATGATGGCATGGTGGTTGGAGCCAAGTGAGGAGAGCTTGACAAGTGAAGGGTGGAGATTTAATCCCAAAAAGCCACCCATCAACATCATCTTCAACCTCTAGCTTCTTGGGACTTGGAATTCGAAATTGGAGGGGAGGGAGAGAGAAATCCGGCCGGTTGCAGCAAGTTTCTTCCGCCTCCTTCGCCGCTCGCCGTCGCCTGTTCGCCGTCGTCATCGTCGTTGCCGCGGTCGTCGCTCGTCCACGCGTTGCCCACGCAACGGCCTGTCGCTCCACCATCTCCCCTTCGCTCGCAAGACCAAGCCCCGTCGACCAACCGCTGCTCTTGGTCGTTCGCCATCACCAGAGCCTCCTTTGTTGTCACCGCGTCGCCCGACACCGTCCCGAGCAACCGCCGTCTTTCCTCCACCGTTCCTCCGCCCGAACCGCTGCCGAGCCACCTCCGTTTGACTCCAACCAGCAGCTCGCCGAGTGGGTTTTGCAACTCGGTCGTGGCTCGTTTTGGCTGTCTTCCCTACCCCGGAAGCTAGGCTCGCCTTTGGAAAAGTTGATCCCGGCGTCGCCCTCGTCGTTTTGGTCCAAGCGGCCGATTAATCAAGTGAGTTTACCTCACTAAATCTTGATTAGAGGGTTAATGATGCCTTAAGTGTGTTTAGCTTAGGTTGATTGGGATTAGGTGGTTAGATTAGTTTATTTAGTTGTGGATTAGATTAAGGTGTTTTAATTAAGTTAAAGTATGTTTAGTTTAAAGTTAAGTAGGTTTATTTTAATGTAAGCCTTGATGTGACTTAAAGGAATTGATTTCTGATTTAAATAAATGCTTCGAAATTATTGGATAATTTAATAATATATTATATTCCGAAAATTATTAAATATTATTAATAAAAAAATTATTTTTGATCTCAATTGCTCAAAATTTCGTGCCGGTCCGCTCTTGTGTAGTCAGATTTTGAAATTGATGATTTGATATAATAAATTGAGTGTGGATGGTGAAAAATATCGATATTATTATTTAATTAATTTTTGGAATAAATTTAATTATTTAATAAATTTCGAAAATTATTTTTGGACCTTAAATTCTAAGAATTTCGTGATGGTCGCTTTCTTTGTGTATTCAGATCATGAATTTGATGATTAGATATTACAAATTGAGTGATGATTTGTGTAATTGGTTATTGAATTGTTGTGTGCTGGTTGAAAGGCTCGAGTCGTAGTAGTGGCTAGGCCAATTGGACCCTTATTCTGCTAGAAATACCGTCAAGAGAGTGACGTGGCTCGGGTCGTAGTAGTGGCTAGGCCAACTGGACCTTTACTATTCTAGAAATGTCGTCAAGAGAGTGACGTGGCGCAGTCACAATAAAGGCTAGGCCAAGCGGACCCATGCTCCTTCGGGAATGCCATCGACGTGGTGATGAAGCCGCGCTCCATGGGGGAGCGTGCCTGGCATTAATGTCAGTAGATAGTCGAACTGCAAGTTGGCTATGCCCGTGTGTGGCAGTGATTAATGATTGGAGCGCTTGTTGTGATTGTTCACCATGTGGAATTGGTTGTGTTTCGATGATTTAAGTTTTTATTACTACCGGTGATCAAGTGATATGAATTGTACTAATTTGCAGGAAGGCAATAAGGCGAGGTAAGTCTTCTGTGCTGTGTGGCTAGACCACTCTTGGGCGTATTTTCTTTCTAATAGGGGTTTAGGAGGGGTGAACTTGCTGAGACAAAGTCTCATCCCGGTTTGGGAAAAATATTATAGGACCGTAGATGGCGGTGCCCCCAGAGATGAGTGGCATGCCGATAGAGATTGACCAGACGACAGAGAGTGCTCCTGACCCTGGAAGTCCTTAGGTCTATCAGTTAGTTAGGTCCATTATCTAGGTCCAGGTGATTGTGGATGTCATAGTACCTTATATGTTTAGGGCTTGGTTTCGTTCTGGAGTCAATGGCATTAGGGTTGGACCACTGGATAGCATGGATATTCCGTTGGTTGTGATGAATGTCATTTTGGGTAAAGGCGTGGCGGATTTTCCCAATGGTAGAGTGATCAACGCATCGCCCCCGGCCTCTTGGGTGACTGATCCTAAGGATGTGGGATCGTCGAACGGGGCCGACCAATAGTCTTAGGACTGTTCCTCTTTTTGGCGGACCGATCCATGTTGTGTAGACTGACCCTTTTTGATGCACATAAACTCTAACTCATTTTTGGTGCATATAGTCTCTGGATCCTGTTGGTATGTAAACCCTGGGATGATGATGATGATGATGTATGAAAGTATGTTTGTTTGATTTTGATTTGATTTTCCTGCTGTCCTATCCCGTAATTTATTTGTCAGGGGTTTCGTAATTCATTCCGCATGCGCATAATAAATTAAAATGGGGTCGACGACACTACCTAGGAATGTCGCATTTACATGACCATAACGGGTTGATCACGTGTCTCGGGGTTCGGGGCGTGACGACCCCGTTTAAGTGGTATCAGAGCATGGTTCATGTATGGAGTGATAAGGTGCGTGGGAGTCATGGGATAGTTGGTAGGAAAGGCTTTTATTATACTGATGCAAGTGATTGTTAGCTGTTTGTTAACTTATTGTGAGGTCACTCAGATTCTAATGTGGTATTGGAATTTGTAAATAGACATCTATATTGAGCATGTAGCATGAGTGACCGAGTGCCGAGAGCTACTAGGAAGAGATCAGTAGGCCCCGTGTTTCGGGGTGGGCCGCCGATGAGAGTCGGTGCCCGAGGTGCCCTAGGGAGAGTGTAGGCTGAGGCAGTGCGAGTGGTGCAGCAACGCCTCCAGATGATGTAGTAGCCCTTGAGGATCCGAGGTTTGTTGGAATCATGCAGATGCTTGAGTTGATGGGTGACAGACTAGACCAGCAGGCCGTCGCTTCAGCCGCCGCTACTACCCTGCCACCAATGCTGCCAATGCTGCTGCTGCTGCCGCAATTGCCGCTGCCCCTGCCACCACACCTGCTGCCGCCACACCAGTTGCCAAGCCATAAGAGGAACTTGATGAAATTTCACCTGAGGATGTGGCCGCTGGGAGGCCTAGATAGAAGTTGGTACAACACTTTCTGAGGTTGAATCCGCCAACGTTCACGGGAACAGGAGACCCCGAAGCTGCAGCATTATGGATCCTGGAGTTAGAGAATGCCTTTGAGTTGTTGTTGTGCACTGAAGCAGAAAAAGTCGTCTTGGCAGCCTATCAGTTGAGGGGGATCGCAGCTACATGGTGGAAGACTAACAAAAGGATAGTGTTCCCTGAAGGTGTGGTTCCAGAGTGGAATGCTTTTCTTGAAGTCTTCAATGAGAAGTACTTTTCTGATTGTGCCAGAGAGGTGAAGATGGCGGAGTTTCAGCGCCTTCATTAAGGTGCCATGTTAGTTGATCAGTATGAAGCGAAGTTCGTTGAACTATCGCAGTATGCCCCTGAGTTGGTCCAACAACCGTCAGACTGAGCTCGAAGGTTTAGAGATGGGTTCCGACTGAAGGTGAGGAGCTTGTTGGTACCACTAGATCTGAAGGAGTACAATGACCTCTACAAGCGGGCCCAGCTGATTGAGAAAGACCAGAATGAGAGAGCTGCCGCATCTGGGTCGCAGTTTAATTCAAATAGAGAAGGTAATCGATTTGGGTAGAGACCGATGCCTGGAGGAAGATATCATGTTCCACTCATCAGGAAGGGTGTGATAGGAAAGCCGGTGCTAAGACCGAATGGTGTGTGTCGTATATGCGGAAGACGACATGGTTCAGCCCCGTGTCCTCCTAGGACGAGCGCTTGTTATGAGTGTGGCCAGCAGGGTCGTATAGCTAGGCATTGCCCTAGGAATCAGATGGGACAGCGTCAGTTGCCGCCACCGCCACCGCCACCATTAGGTCAAAATAGAGGAGTCGCGCCGCAGATCATGCCGCAGGGTGAATTGAACCGACCTCCGGCTCAAGGAAGGGCTTATGCGATCACCAGAGGACAGGCGGAGGAAGCGCCTAACGTGATCACAGGTATGGTCTTACTGAACGACCAACCTGCTTATGCTTTATTTGATCTTAGAGCTTCTCATTCATTTATAGCTGAAAGATATGTTGAGTTGGTAGAATTAATTTATGAGTTGTTGGAGTCTGTGATTAGCATATCTACGACGTTGAAGGATAATGTGTTAGCTACAGTGGGTTGTCTTGGTTGCAAGTTAGTGATTGGTGAGCGAAAGGGGAGGATAGACTTGATAGTCCTAGCCATGTATGATTTTGATGTGATAATTGGTATGGACTGGCTCACCAAGCAACGAGCTAAGATGGACTGTTATTGCAAGGCGATTCAGTTTAACCCGTTAGGGGGTGAGAGTTTCGAATTTATTAGGAGTCGAGGAGGACCCTCGGTTTCCTTAATCTCATCGCTCGAAGCAACTCGCTTGCTAGGTAAGGGTTGCTAAGGTTACCTGGTGACTGTCGTGGACACGACAGTGGAGGAATTGAGGATTGAAGACATCGTAATGGTGCAAGAGTTCGCAGACGTGTTCCTGAAAGAATTACCAGGTTTGCCACCAGAGAGAGAGATAGAGTTCGTAATTGAGTTAGCTCCTGGGACAGAGTCAATCTCTAAAGCTCCTTACCGGATGGCCTTATCAGAACTTAAGGAACTGAAGGTGCAGATGCAAGAGTTGTTGGATAAATGATTTATTCGTCCTAGTGCATCACCTTGGGGAGCGCCAGTTCTGTTCGTAATGAAGAAGGATGGTTCCTTGCGCTTGTGCATCGACTATCGTCAACTCAATCAGGTGACGATCAAGAACAAGTATCCATTGCCGAGGATCGATGACTTGTTTGATCAGCTTCAGGGAGCGTCGATATTTTCTAAGATCGACTTGAGGACAGGATATCATCAGCTAAGAATCAAGAAGGAAGACATACCGAAATCGGCGTTTCGCACTCGATACGGCCATTATGAGTTTACTATGATGCCATTCGGGTTGACGAATGCCCTAGCTACTTTCATGGATCTGATGAACCGGGTGTTCAGAGAGTACTTAGATCAGTTCGTAATTGTTTTCATCGATGACATCCTGGTGTATTTGAGGAGTACTAAGGATCATGAAAGGCACTTAAGGATAGTGCTTCAGATTTTGAGAGATCACGAGCTGTACACCAAGTTTAGTAAGTGAGAGTTTTGGCTAACTTGTATGGCTTTCCTAGGTCATGTCATCTCCGGAGAAGGAATCTCAATGGACCCAGCAAAGATTGAGGCAGTAATCAACTGGCCGAGACCGATGACAGTGACAAAGATCAGAAGTTTTCTAGGTTTAGTAGGGTATTACAAACGGTTTGTATAAGGGTTTTCATGTTAGCATCGCCGATGACGAGACTGCTGAAGAAGGAAAAGTTTGTGGACGGATAAGTGCGAGAGTAGTTTTTAAGAGCTTAAGCAGAAGCTAACTACCGCACCTGTGCTTACTATCCCATCTGGTCCAGGAGGGTTTGAGATCTACAGTGATGCGTCGTTTAAAGGATTGGGTTGCGTGTTGATGCAGCATGGTAGGGTTGTTGCATACACGTCCTATCAGTTGAGACCTCACGAGTTGAATTATCCGACGCATGACTTAGAGCTTGCAGCGATCATCTTTGCCCTGAAGATTTGGAGGCATTATTTGTGCGGAGAAAGATTCCAGATCTTCACTGACCAACAGAGTCTCAAGTACTTATTCTCTCAAAAGGAGTTGAGTATGAGACAACGCCGATGGATGGAACTCCTAAAGGACTATGATTGTGAGATTTTGTATCACCCCGGAAAGGTGAACAAGGTCGCCGATGCACTGAGTAGGAAGTCTTTAGTTGCTCAGATGGTACTCAAGGAATGGGGTCTAATTGAGAGAGCACGAGATTCAGATTTCAAATTTGAGGTAGGCCACCTTTCAAATCTTATGGCCACCCTCAGAATTGAGTCGGAAGTTCAGGTCAGGATCAGGATGCTTCAGTAGACAGATCTAGATGTTTAGAAAATCTTGCAAGAGGATGTGGAGAAAAGGAAAGTTGACTTTCAGACTTCTGAGGATTGAACATTGAGGTTCCAAGGACGATTGGTTGTACCTAACGATGTGGAGCTTAGAGAGGAGATTTTATCAGAAGTGCATCGTAGCAGTTACAACATTCATCCCGGTAGTACCAAGATGTATCAAAATCTGCGTCAACACTACTAGTGGCGTGGCATGAAGGCAGACTCGCCAAGCATGTCGCTAGGTGTTTGACGTGTCAATAGGTGAAGGCTCAACATTGCAAACCGGGAGGACTTCTACAACCCCTTGAGATCCCATAATGGAAATGGGAGCATATCACGACAGACTTCGTGACGGGATTGTCGAGGAGCCAGAGAGGAAATTATTCAATTTGGGTAGTAGTCGACAGGCTAACAAAGTCAGCTCACTTCATTGCAGTTCAGAGGGACTTGAGTTTGGATAGACTCGCAGATCTATATGTGTGCTAGGTGGTGCGTATGCATGGGGTGCCGGTCATTATTACTTCAGACAGAGACCCGAGGTTCACCGCCGCTTTTTGGAAGAGCTTGCAATCCGCTTTAGGAACGAAGCTACAGTACAGTACGGCCTATCACCCGCAGATTGATGGCTAGTCTGAGAGGACAATTCAGACTCTTGAGGACATACTGTGAGCTTGCGTCTTGGACTTCAAAGGAGGTTGGGAGGAACAGCTTCATCTAGTCGAGTTTGCCTACAACAATAGTTATCAGCAGAGCATTCAGATGGCTCATTTTGAAGCATTGTATGGCAGAGCATGCAAAACGCCAGTGTGTTGGGATGAGGTCGGAGAAAGAAAGATCACCGGTCTAGAGCTAGTTCAGCGGTCGGTGGAAGCGATTCTGATTACCGAGACGTAGACTAAAGACCGCTCAGAGCCGCCAAAAAAGTTATGTTGATAAGCGTCGAAGGCCATCGGAATTCCAAGTTGGTGAGCACATCTTCCTGAAGGTGTCACCGGTGAGAGGTACTTCCCGCTTTGGCAACAAAGGGAAACTGAGTTCGAGGTATGTAGGTCCCTTCGAGATTTTGGAAAAAATAGGGACTCTAGCGTATTGTCTTGCACTGCCGCCGAAGTTGTCACAGGTGCATGATGTCTTTCACGAGTCGATGTTAAGGAAGTATGAACCTGACCTGACTCACGTTCTGAATTTCGAGGAATTAGATGTGGACGACAGGGTGTCGTACGTTGAAGCCCGGTCCAGATTGTGGATCGCAAGGAGCAAGTTCTGCGCACCAGGACCATCCCATTGGTCAAAGTGGTCTGGCAACACCACGGCACTAAAGGAGCAACCTGGGAGACTGAAGAATCGATAAGACAATTGTACCCCTACCTTCTTGTTTAAAGATCTGTAATGGTTTAAATTTCGAGGACGAAATTTTTATAAGAGGGGAAGAGTTGTGACATCCCGATTTTTCTCAATTTTATTTTCAACCAATTGAGTCGGACGATTCATCTGTGCATGTAGTTCGTCCCTCAGAGTTGGCCACTCACGAGGGAACTAATCTATTGAGTGAAGCAATTAAAGAATTTTACCGCGTCGGACTTGGGACCGATCACCCTCGGGTGGATGCAAGAAAATTCCCCAAAAGCTACTTAGTGGATTAGGCGCACTGAAATCGCACCAGGTTGAATTTAACCGTGAAAATTGGGATTGAATTTAGAAATTGGAAGCTTGGTTATGTCACATACCTTATCAGGATCATGAGATGATTTTGTGGACTTTAATTGGACTCAATTAGAAGAGAATTGAATGAAAAAAAAAATTGAAGAAATTGAATGTACAAGAATTAGACCCTAGCGGAAAATGAAAGTGCAACCATTGGAGAAGTTGTGGAGGATTTGAGTGAGTGGAAGATGACATGGGATGATGTCATGGTGGTTGGAGCCAAGTGAGGAGAGCTTGACAAATGGAGGGTGGAGATTTAATTCCAAAAAGCCACCCATCAACATCATCTTCAACCTCTAGCTTCTTGGGACTTGGAATTCGAAATTGGAGGAGGGAGAGAGAAATCCGGCCGGTTGCAGCAAGTTTCGTCTGCCTCCTTCGCCTGCTCGCCATCCGCCCATTTGCCGTCGTCGTTGTCGTTGCCGCGGTCGTCGCTTGTCTGCGCATCGCCCACGTGACGGCCTGTCGCTCCGCCATCTCCCCTTCGCTCGCAAGACCAAGTCTCGTCGACCAGCCGCTGCTCTTGGTCGTTCGCCATCACCCGAGCCTCCTTTGTTGTCGCCGACGTCGCCCGACACCGTCTCGAGCAACTACCGTCTTTCCTCCACCGTTCCTCCGCCCGAACCGCCGCCGAGCCACCTCCGTTCGACTCCAACCAGCAGCTCGCCGAGTGGGTTTTGCAGCTCGGTCGTGGCCCGTTTTGGCCGTCTTCCCTGCCCCGAAAGCTAGGCCCGCCTTTGGAAAAGTTGATCCCGGCGTCGCCCTCGTCGTTTTGGTCCAAGCGGCGAGTTAATCAAGTGAGTTTACCTCACTAAATCTTGATTAGAGGGTTAATGATGCCTTAAGTGTGTTTAGCTTAGGTTGATTGGGATTAGGTGGTTAGATTAGTTTATTTAGTTGTGGATTAGATTAAGGTATTTTAATTAAGTTAAAGTATGTTTAGTTTAAAGTTAAGTAGGTTTATTTTAATGTAAGCCTTGATGTGACTTAAAGGAATTGATTTCTGATTTAAATAAATGCTTTGAAATTATTGGATAATTTAGTAATATATTATATTCCGAAAATTATTAAAATATTATTAATATAAAAAATAAAATAAAAATTATTTTGATCTCAATTGCTCGAATTGCGTGGCCGTCGCCTTTGTGTAGTCGATTTTGAAATTGATGATTGGATATTATAAATTGAGTGTGGATGGTGAAAAATATGGATATTATTATTTAATTAATTTTCGGAATAAATTTAATTATTTAATAAATTTCGAAAATTATTTTGGGACCCTAAATTCTAAGAATTTCTCGCTGGTCACTGCTGTGTATTCAGATTATGAATTTGATGATTAAATATTACAAATTGAGTGATGATTTGTGCAATTGATTATTGAATTGTTGTGTCTTTGGTTGAAGGCTCGAGTCACGTAGTGGCTAGCCAACCGGACCCTTATTCTCGCTAGAAATGCCGTCAAGAGAGTGACGTGGCTCGGGTCGCAATAGAGGCTAGGCCAACTGGACCCATGCTCCTTCGGGAATGCCGTCAACGTGGTGACGAAGCTGCGCTCCATGGGGGGAGGCGATGCCTGGCATTAATGTCAGTAGATAGTCAAACTGCAAGTTGGTTATGCTCATGTGTGGCAGTGATTAATGATTGGAGCGCTTGTTGTGATTGTTCACCATGTGGAATTGGTTGTGTTTCGATGATTTAAGTTTTTATTACTACCGATGATCGAGTGATATGAATTGTACTAATTTCCAGGAAGGCAATAAAGAGAGGTAAGTCTTCTGTGTTGTGTGGCTAGACCACTCTTGGGCGTATTTTCTTTCTGATAGGGGTTTAGGAGGGGTGAACTTGCTGAGACAAAGTCTCATCCTGGTTTGGGGAAAATATTTTAGGACCGTAGATGGCGGTGCCCCCGGAGATGAATGGCATGCCGACGGAGATTGACCAGACGACAGAGAGTGCTCCTGACCCTAGAAGTCCTTAGGTCTATCAGTTGATTATGTCCATTATCTGGGTCCAGGTGACCGTAGATATCATAGTACTTTATATGTTTAGGGCTTGGTTTCGTTCTGGAGTCGATGGCGTTAGGGCGGACCAATCCATGTTGTGTAGACTGACCCTTTTTGGTGCACATAAACTCTAACCCATTTTTGGTGCATATAGTCTCTGGATCCTGTTGGTATGTAAACCCTGGGATGATGATGATGATGATGATGTATGAAAGTATGTTTGTTTGATTTTGATTTGATTTTCCTGCTTTCATATCCCGTAATTTATTTGTCGGGGTTTCGTAATTCGTTCCGCATGCGCATAATAAATTAAAATGGGGTCGACAACACTACACAGGGAATGTCGCATTTACATGACCATAATGGGTTGATCACGTGTCTTGGGGTTCGGGGCATGACAACCCCGTCAACTGTATTGCAAGTTCGCTACCTGTGGTGCAAGGTTGTATTTCTAATCGAGGAAGAACTTAATGCTAAAACTGACTCTTTCAGCCTAGTGTATTTCAATCTATTAGGGACTTTATTTTAGGAGATCTTGCTGGGGTAGCTGTAGGTCCTTGCTTATTCTGTAATTTAGAGATCATGGTGTTGTTTATATCCTTCTGAGATCCTTTTACATGTTCAATCTATTAGGTGCTCTGTGGTGTTTGAGCAATGCATTGTTGGGTGAGAGGCAATGTCCACCAAGAGTTTAGATTACTAATTTCCTTACTCCTTTTGCCACTCATATTCCCTATAGAAATATGCCAAAATAGCTCTGAACAATTTCAAATGTTCTTCTGACTATGCCCAGCATTAACTACATACAAAACTTTTGTAGTAAACTGACCTAGTGCAAGAAGCTTTTAGGTTAGTTGTTGTCGATGGTGTCGTTCATGAGTATAGTCCAGTCTTTGTTTGGTTTCTTTCGTGGTGAATATGAACTGATATGGGTTATATTTTTTTGCAGTGGACCTTCCATCCTTCTATTTTGAAGACCAAAATAATCTACACTATTCTTGTCTGGTGCGGGGTCTTAGCTTTTCTTGTTGTAAGTGCTGTTTTCATTTAAATTGTCTCATTTACAGCAGCGTGCGCATTTTTTGGATTGGAAGAGTGATCGGGATATCTAATAGGAAAGATCAAGCTGTTAGTTCTTATTGCATTGCTAGTCTTAAACCTTATTTTTATTTTTTGACAAATAATGCAAGCTTCTCAGATTCTTTGGATCATCACATTTTATTCTACATAGCTTCCAAGTCCCAATTATCAGTGCCGTGAGGTAGGGTCTCTCATTTTATTTTATTTTATAGAAGTTTGTTCTGGCCATTCACAAATATTTGTCATCTTTTTGTTATTTTGAGTCTTAAGGAATCAAGGAATCATTTACTTTTTTTCAGTTGGAGTGCAAGGAATCATATTCGCAAAGCCAAATATACAATGAGCAAATCTTTAATAAGTGAATCTAGCGGGACAAATAGAAGGAGATTGAGATATGTTGTATGGGAACACTTTAAAAGGATAGAAAATAGCCAAGATAAAGCTGAATGTCTATATTGCGGGGCTGTTATTGGTTGTTCTACTACTCAAGGGACTAGTGGGATGCATAATCATTTAGGTAGATGTAAGAATTATCCATATGCGAACGTGGAGAAAAGGCAAAGAAGTGCCTCGAATGAATCTGTTGGGGTTGGTAGTTCTGTTTCAGCTAGTCCTTGGAAATTTGATCAAGATGCTAGTCGAAAAGATCTAGTGGCGATGTTTATTATTGGTGAACTACCGTTCAAGTTTGTGGAACTTGAGGCATTTCGAAGATTCGTGAGTAGAATCCAGCCAAAGTTTTTCATTCCTTCAAGAAACACATTAAGGGAGGACTGTTACAAGTTATACTTGGAGGAAAGAAATAAATTGAAAAAATATTTTTCCGATACTTCTCCAAGGGTTTGTCTTACGACTGACACGTGGACTTCATGTCAAAATCTAAGTTACATGTGTCTTACTGCTCACTTTATAGACGCTGATTGGAAGTTGCAAAAGAAAATTTTGAATTTTTGTTAAATTCCAGGACATTTGGCTGAGATTATAGGGAAAGGGGTCGAGAAATGCTTAACTAGTTGGGGGATCAAAGGCATTTTTTCTATCACTGTTGATAATGCTAGCTCCAATGACTTAGGAGTTCAATACTTGAAGAAAAGACTTAACTCTTGGAATGCTCCGATATTATCAGGTGAGTTACTTCATGTGAGATGTTGTGCTCATATCTTTAGTTTGATTGTGAGAGAAGGTTTGAAAGATATCGATGATTCCATTGTTAGAATACGCTCAACTGTACATAATGTGAGATCTTCTCTTTCGAGATTGCAACGGTTTAAGGAGTGTATTTTGCTGGAAAATATTGATTCCCATAATCTTGTTTGTTTGGATGTGGAGACTCGGTGGAATTCAACATATCTGATGTTAGAAGTGGCCTTGAAGTTTCGAAATGCTTTTATCTCATTAGATATTCATGACAGAAGATTTGCTGAAGAGCTTTCCAAGGTGAGAGGGTTGCCTACCGATGATGATTGGGATTATGCTCGTCAATTTCTTCCTTTCTTGAAGTTGTTCTATGATGCAACTTTAAAAGTATCGAGCTCTTCTTATGTCACTTGCAATGATATGGCAAAAGATGTCTATGGGATTTATATGATGATTGATAGATATTGTGGGGATGAGGATAGGAGTTTGCAAGAAGTAGCCAAGAGAATGAAGATCAAATTCAATAAGTATTTTGGCAATGTGAACAACATAAATCTCACATGGTTCATTGCATGTATACTTGACCCTCGACATAAGATGGATTATGTGAAATGGATGATTAATCAAGTATATGAAGGCAATCGGGTAGAAACTTTGCGAGATAGAGTGACAAAATCTCTAACATTATTGTTTGAACAATATCGCACCGGTACATGCCCCCAAAGCAACGTGAGATTAAAGGGGATAAGGACAGTGAACGTTTCAATGTCTCCTGTGGTTGGTGCAGACATTATGCTGCGATGTATCTTAGCCAAACGGGACAAGAATATGTGGAAGAAAAATCTGAATTAGATAAGTATTTGGAAGAATGATGTGAACGGTATAGTTCCACCTTTGATATCTTAAATTGGTGGAAAGTCAATTCTTCCAGATATCCTATCTTATCTTCCATTGCTCGAGATATTTTGGTCGTGCCCATCTCCACCGTAGCATCAGAGTCTGCATTCAGCACCAAAGGTTGAGTACTTAATGTATTTCGTAGCTCTTTGACCCCAATCATGGTAGAGGCTCTTATATGTACTCAATATTGGCTACAATCCGCACCACTTTCACAATCGATCGAGGAGGACTTAGAAGAACTTGAAAATTTCGAGTCAGGTGAGAAAAAAATAACCATGGAATATTTATATCTTTCAATATTACAATTGATATTTCAATTCTCATTTTCATTGTGAATTTAATGCAGAGTTGTCATCTACGACCATGGACTTGAATTCAATAGCAATTTCTCTTGATGATTGACGAACTTAGATGTAAGAATTATCCATATTTATATCTTTCAATATTACAATTGATATTTCAATTCTCATTTTCATTGTGAATTTAATGCAAAGTTGTACTCGGCTCAAGAATTTGGTCAATTTTCCAGCAGCTATGTTATGCATGCATGCTAACATGTTGAATTGCTATTTAATCACTTTTGAGTAGAGAGTTGTCATCTCAAAGCAGAAAAGGCAGGATGATGAAATGTGGAAGTTTATGAGACCTCATTGATTCGAAGGGACAACTAGAAGATTTTCTAAGCGGTTGATGCTTCC